>NW_025064897.1:748291-795916 GCF_019112545.1 Guyanagaster necrorhizus
CGTCTCACTGCCTTGTAACAACACGTACGGGGTGTTTCTTATGGGCCTTTTCAATAATACCAGGAGTACCATCCCGAACCTGAAAGCATATTCAGTAAATGCGTCCCTGTGCCTTGTAACAACACGTACGGGGTGCTTCTTATGGGCCTTCTCACTAATACCAATGGTACCATCCCGAACCTAAAAGCATATTCAGCAAATGCGTCTCACTGCCTTGTAACAACACGCACGGGGTGTTTCTTGTGGGCCTTTTCAATAATACCAGTGGTACCATCCCGACCCTAAAAACATATTCAGTAAATGCGTCCCTGTGCCTTGTAACAACACGCACGGTGTGTTTCTTATGGGCCTTATCACTAATATCAGGAGTACCGTCCCGACCCTAAAAGCATATTCAGCAAATGCGTCCCACTGCCTTATAACAACACGCACGGGGTGTTTCTTATGGGCCTTATCACTAATACCAGGAGTACTATCCCGAATCTAAAAGCATATTCAGCAAATGCGTCCCACTGCCTTGTCACAACACACACCATGACAGAATCCGAAAACTGCATCCCGTACGGAGCAGCACTAGCGGATGTAGCCAAGCAGGCAAAGATGGCGAGCAGAGCAAATGTGAACTGCATTCTGAAAGACCACAGTTGAAAAAATTGAAAGACAAAAACAGACAGAACAAGAGCGATGATGTAAAGGAGGTGCGCGCTGCGACGAATATGTGGTCTGCACAGACAAATGAAGTGGACAAAGGAGAGTCAAAGACGAAAGGAAGTAAAAGGTCGGTCACAGATCGACAAGAAGAATTGGCAGTGAGGTAGGAGACCAAGAGCCTTGGTACTTCTGAATGGTTTCCAATGCTTTATATCGCTTCGGAGTAATATTGTGGAGACCTCTTTCCCACGAAAAGACTATATTGAGATGCAACTCCCAAACTTTTCTCATCGAATACAGTACTGTCCGGGTCGTAGCAGAACAGGGTGCTGATGTTCTGATAACTTTTCCTTTACGACAGGTTGTATTCCCTTCGCAACACTGGAGTTACTGGAGCATCGGTCGTTAACAGAAAAGTTTGGAGAGTGAGAATCCATACATACATCATCACAATCATCACATCTTGGTCGGGGTCTCCAGAGAGATGATTCAGCTTCTGCAAAATTAGCACAGACTTTCGTGATACCACGTCACCACGTACCTGGTTGGAATAACAGCTTCCGACGACATACATTTTCTGGTGATCAACATCGATTGGAGACGGCTCCTAACCCTAAATATGATATAGACAAGAGGGATTGATGTGGATGCGGGGAGCTCGGGTCGCCATTTGGTCGAACGTATTTGTATTAAAGCACTTTGAGGGTTCTTCTAAAAAAAGAGAAGAATTAGCGTTTCTCACGAGACGGAGGTTTGTTGCGCAGGATTGAACGAGGGACCAGGCCCTTTCACACTTGTTTGTGAGAATTATTGTAGATTATTCTACCGTTCTTCCTGCAGTGCAAACCAAAGGAACAAGGGAAACAGCGAAGAAAATTTGAGATTAAGATAGCAGTTTGGGCCCTAGTGGTACAACATGAGTAGAGGCCAGGCCTTTGTCTGATAGAGGCTTTAGTCGTGGTATACGCTACAAAGGAAAAGCTCACATGCCTAGACTTCTTCGATTTTATTATCCTCGTCGTCATCATCATCTTCGATATGCGCGTTGGCAAGATCTTCTGACACTTTCTCCACTTGCTCGGGAGGCTCATCACGTTTTAGAAGATTAACGAGTCTCTCTATATGTTCAGAAATCTGCCCATTTTAGCATGAGAACGCGATTTAGGGACAAGCAAAGGCCAGTTACCTTGTCGACAGTCTCATTTTCATGTGTAGCTCTTATGATCTCATAGACGCCATGGCCACGCAGGTAGTCGCGTCCCCAACGTGTGTGGCAGAAAATGAGCAACGTCTCGACATGCGCTAACCTGATTACTTGATCGGGTTCCCTGGTTTTGTCTGAAGATAGAAACTGTAGAGCTTCCGGTAGTTTCTCTTGGTCCTGACGAACATAAATATCAGATATATTCTGGGAGATGAGAGAGAGGGACAAACCTCCAAGTCAAATTCTTCAGGACCTGCCAGAGGTAGAAGCAAGTATGGCAGAACGTCAATGCCTGGCGCCTCAATGGTCGAGGGTGGAACAGCTACGAGAGTATTCTCGAGTGTGAGCATAGCACAATGACCCGCTGAATGGAATGAACAATTCCTGATAACCATGGTCAGAAAAAGTTGACCGAACAACGCTGAATCGTTACTTTATTGTATTGGCAACCCCACCTCTTCGAATAGTGTCCTTGTGCTCAGTAAAGGTCACCAGTTTGGCTAAAGGATATTCAATTGCGTCGTTCGGTATCAAAAAATTGGCTGGTCTTGGGGTAAAGAAGAAACTACGGCCACCCGATGACTTGAAAACAGCATGAGAATAACAGGTTTTCTTGTGTAGTAGGTCACTCACCGATGCAATATTGGCGAAAACGCTGGCTAGGAAATGGAGCTCGCTCTTGCGCAAGTGTTTTGAAGGATCTTCTGTTTGTTTCAACTGTGCGCCTTGAACGAAAGCATCTAGTAAAAATGGTAATGCGAGAACATCGCTCGCTTTGCCAGAAGGGTATGGCACCGGAGCAGGACACGATCCACTCCGTGACTGAGTGGGATAGAATGAATTTTTGACTTTTGGATCCGAAATCACGTTCACGGTCATAGATATAATCAATGAGCATGCCACGGAAGAAGCTGTTAGGTTTGACAGTAACATTGACGCTAGGTCCGCTAGAATGGCGTCTGGATTCTTCGGTCTTGCATCAACGACAGGACAAATGAGAATTCGGGACTGACTTACTATGATATAGGAAACTATGAAGTTCATAAAATTAGCATCCGACAACATCTGAACAACCAAAGGCGAGTCGGTCAAGTTCACGAGCGCTTTGAATGCGTCATGAGCTACGGCCTCACTGATTATATCAGAGATCTAGTCGGGCTACTGGAACAGACAAACTCACCAGCTGGTCACGACAGAGAAGCTTCAAGTCCTTGATTATTTCCGCCTCTTTAGACTTTTGAAGGCCGCCTGACTGTAGCCCAGATAGAAAGATATTTCTGTGCGGCGCATCCTTTGCTGTTTGCGGTAGAAGTGTTGAAAGCGCTAGGTGCCGTACTTGGGGATTCTTGTCACGCAGAAATGGAACAATCTAAGCCTAAAAATTAATGGAGCCACTGGTGAAGAGTACCAGACTCACCTCTCTTAGCTGTGCCTCCATGATCGCGAACACCAAAAGCCAAAAATCTCGATGACCGGATTTGGAAGCCTCGAAGCTTACAGAGAGCCGTACTCCCTTGCATCGTCTTTGTCAGCATCTTCATCTTGCACGGAGCGTCCGAGTTACTGCCGGGTCGCTTCTGCTGCTTGCTCGAGAAATAAGTGCGACTGGCTACAACGAGGGCCTTAAGAACTGCCCTCAATTAGACTGCAACGTGTGAGGGTCGACATGGCTATAACATGGTACAATCAGACTCGCCAGGTTGAGGTCGGTCCCTTTCGCATCTGTAGCGCCATTTGATACCAAAGGATTGCAGGAACTACTGGCAAAGAATGAATCGAAGCCACCATCATTCACCATACACCTACATGCGGAACATTGGGTTCTCAATAATGGATCCAAGTTTCTCTACAACAATTACGCTGCGGTTCGTTCATTTCTATGGCAAGGATAGTTACACTTACTTTGTACTATTCAGTCATTACTCGATGATATTCGAGCTCATCAACTGCCAGTAGATTTTCTAGATCTCTTTGACGCTTCTCCCAACATCCATTTCTATGATGGTGAGTGGCATAATATCCCTATTAATTGATGTTCAAAGTTCTTTATAGGGTGTTTGATTGCTGAGCTCCTGGACTATCGCCCTCAGAAGGTCAATGACCCGCCGCTAGAAAAGCCAGTACGAACGCGTACTGTCCTGCACCCTACGCCAGAATCGTTATGGGCAGATACCTGCAAAATCGCTGCTGCTGCGAAGCAGCAGGAGGATCTTGTTATGACTGACAGGGACGCCTTGGAAATTGAATCCCGAATTCTAGTGAGCTAGCTCCTTTCCAACTGTTCTTCTCCGTGTCGCTGAAACACCAGCAACAGCTCGCCACTGCCCCACCTTTATGTCTTGATCCAGATCCCCACCTTACTCGCATGGTGAACCACATTGTCCGAGTATCGACTCCCACTGTGCCCGCCTCTCTGAAGCGCAAAGTATCCGCTATGGATCAGGAAGAAGATGAAACAGACAAGGCCCGCAGAGCCAAGATCATGCAATTCATGAATTCTAGAGCTACTCGTGTTCCCAGCGCAAAGTATGCGATTTATATCCTTAGTTCTGTACCTGTCTGACCCTTATTCGTCCAGCCATCGCATACTGGATGCTATTCAGAGGTCAAAACAGGCCAAAGAATCCAAAGGCAGCACTACTCCCCAGCCCCAGCAGCCTCCCGTAACCGTCGCTCCCTCGGCTACTCAGTCTCCCGCGCCTTCTACTACCGACACCCCAGCACCCCAGCCCCTTCCTCCTCCAGCGGAGCAGGAGGATCCTGCGAAGTCGAAACCAAAGTCAAAGATAGAGCCTCCTCCTTCTCAAATAACCTTTGCCAAGCCAGCTATTCCGCACTCTGCGCCTGCCACCCATCAGTTCCATGCCCAAAATCAAACTACGAAAACATCCAACACGCCATCTCCCACGACCCGAACACCTCTGTCCTTTCCGGCGCAAGAAAGCGTGCCCAGAATATCTTCCCCTTCAAAACAACAACAGCCCTCGCACAACCAGTCTCCTCGCGTGCAACAGCAAGCGCCACAAGCTATACAGCCTGCTAAGGCCCCAACGCCTCGTCCCGTCACGTATCAACCACCGATACAAAACCAAACTCAGTTTATCCACCAAAATCCTGCAGCCAATACTCGTGTCAATCATACCAAAGCAGCTGCTGCTGCGCACAACCAAAATGCAGTTTCCCTCGCTGCTGCTGCTGCTGCCGTACGCTCCGCAACGCCCGCGCAGCAACAGCAACATAACCCACCATTGCACCTAACGCCACAGCAGCAGCAGCATATGATACAACAGCATATGATGCAGCAGCGTATACACCAACAGAGGCAGCAGCAGAGCGGCCGTACATCTACAGCTCCCGCCGCTCAGGGCAATGCAGTACATGGGACACCTGTACCCGCCCGAGCCACCCCCATGATTGCAAATCAGCGTATTGCATCTCGTTCACCCATGCCACCCCAACCTCAAGTGCAGGCTCAACAGGCCACCCCACAGATGGTGCACCCCCAGCAGCCCCAGATAAACTTCCAACAATACAACACCGCTGCTGCTGCGCAGTACCGCACTTTGGCTCACCAGAACACATCATCACCCCGACCCCAGGCTACGAATGTCCCCAATCGCGCTTCTCAACCAAATGCAGATGCAAGTACACAGCAGCCGCAGCAAGCACAGATTCACTATGCCCCTCAGATGTACGGGTACACTCAGATGCCCCAAATGAATTATCGCATGCCGATGAATACTGCGTATTGGATGAATATGCGACCTGTGGTCAATGGGCAGATCCATGGGATGCAAGTGAACCAGCAGCAGCAACAACAGGCCCAACAAACTCAGCAGATGATGATGCAGATGAAGCCTCCGGCGAACACTGGACGATAAAGACTTACACCGAACAGTTGCTTATTTTACTGTCGTAATTTATAGATCGTGGATTGTATGAGGGGTGTATCACTGTATCAGTACCACAGAATAGGATTTATTCTCATCGGTTTCTCTAAGTTTCAACAAGAAAAGTACGGTATTTTTTGTCAACAACGATTCGGGCTGACCCGTCTTTCGCACTATCACGGCCTTTCCACCTTGCCACACCACCGCCGTATTTTTCTCAGTCCTCCTGCAAGATTTTGGTCAAGATGGCCAATATATACGACTTACC
Source organism: Guyanagaster necrorhizus (assembly GCF_019112545.1). Taxonomy (NCBI): domain Eukaryota; kingdom Fungi; phylum Basidiomycota; class Agaricomycetes; order Agaricales; family Physalacriaceae; genus Guyanagaster; species Guyanagaster necrorhizus. Next base: position 754,305 of record NW_025064897.1, read on the forward strand.
GAATGAGATATTGTTAATCGTCGTCTCTCTCCTTGATATATCCGATATCCTATCGCTTAGACAGGTACGACCGTACCCTTCATTCACATCAAGCTCTGGTACACAAGCTTTATATCCAGACCTGCAGTCCAATTCATGCAGCCATACAAGACAAATCTGTTTGGATTTCTCTTTTACAAGAACAACAGCACCAAATCCCCTTCGTGGCGTCCCTCCGCGAACCCCACTCATCCTATATCCTTGGTCTCGATCCATCTGTTCTCCAATCTGAAGTACTTACTGCGCGTCGTATCGACCGGCTATGGTTAGGAAATAGACGCAGATCTCCCACCAAATTGCAGCACAGCGGAAACGTTCAGCTCATAGGGCTAAACGTGTTCCTAGACAGGTGGCTTCTTGCCGTGTACGGTGAAGGCATGCACCTATGGGATCTGGACCTGCCCTGTGGTGGATTTCCGGGCTTTCGATGCGCGAGCTTGAAGCTAAGTAAATCAGGATTCGCGTCCTATACGGCAGCGTTGGATATCCCGAATGACAGGATATTGATTGTGCTCAAGAAGCATTCGTAGGCTATGCCTTTTTCATTGGAATGAAGTATAAACTCACAAAATGTAGGTTTACAAGTCCTTTTGTGACACTCTTGTATGACATATCTCTGGTGTCGCCCTATGGATTTCGTCTCGTGCATGGTATTGGGTCAAACCCTCTGTACTCGCCACGTCATATCGATCCGGTACATAACGTTGTATTGTCTTCACATGCCTGTTCTATAGAACTACTGGACTGGACGAAGGAGGAGAACCCACCCGTCCTGATTCCAACCGAAGGCGAGAATATGGAAGAGTTGGTAAGCCCCTAGATCGACCCTGCAAAATAAACTGGAATTTCATCATCCATTTTCTAGTACACGGCTATCCATGACGTTCGTCTCTTTGGATCGTATGTGATTGTGTTCAAAACACGTTCAATCGAATTGCATCCTTTGCCAAATGATCTAGTACGAAGCGGGTCCCCGGCAATCATGCATACCCCTCGTATACTGAAGCACAAGTTCTCCAAAACGTTCCGTAGCTACGTTATTTCAGAGATTCCCGACCATGAACTCCCAGACGTTCTTACACTGGACTTTGTCGCTTCAGACGTCATCCACGGCCTTTTTCATTACACTGCACACATCACGAGTGTGCCGACTCTCGAAGTGAACCTGACTGGCCTGAACTCCCTCTCAAACCTCATATACAGACAAGCGTATATGATGCCGTTCGCGCGCCAAGACGCGGATCCTGTACGCACGCCATTCTATATACAGGAATCTAGTGTTTTCGAGAGCTCCCCAGCACCGGAAGCTTGGGCTACTCTTGAGAACGGGATAAGTGGATACATCAGTGCGTACTGTATGGGACCGCAGGCGATGAGAGCGGCCTGGATAGAGCGGAGTCGTGGTAGCATGCTCAGGGAGATCGTGCTAGCCCGGTTGCGGCGCCCGGGTAGAATTCAGGATCTGGGAGAGGTCATGAGGATCGAGGCGCGTGTTGTGCATGATGAAAGATCTTACGATTTACGAGGTTCGGCATTTTCATTTGCCTTCAGGAATAAGCTAAGCGATCGTAAAGAGGACTTCACGCACTGTGCGTTGGGAGAGGCTACGGGGCGCATTGTGTTGGGTAATAGAGCAGGGGACCTGTTCTTATTGGACGTAGACAAGTAGAAAAGGACCGCTGATTTTGGAATGCCTACGCAGTTTGAATGGCGCAGAGCCATCATTCCACAGCATTCGATATCGCACAATGGATTTCTTCTTTATATTGTTCATCGTCATTGTTAGTTCGGTCGCACTCCTCCATATGCATTTCTCAGCAGCTGCAGGAGCCCCTCCTTCTCCAAAGGTGCGGGGTTAGGATATGGACTCTTCGAAGCGATATCAGCCGCTTTCTCCAGGTCCTCCTCTTTCATTCCTAGCTCCTTCAATGTGGATGGCGCCCCAAGACTCTTGGAAAGATCAAATATGCCCTGAGCCGCATTGGATACACCGAGACTGTTTGCGACCTTTGCCATCGCTTCCTGAGCATAAGGCGCATTGTAGGCCATTGAATGAGGGAGGATGACAGTGTGGGTTTCGGCATGAGGCATGTTGAAGGTACCACCTATCGCTCGCTTGGGCACTTGTTCACATTCTAGTCAGCTGAAAGGCACTTACCAAGTGTGTGGCATAGTTTATGATGTAGCCCCATTCCTACTGTACTCAGACACGTCCCGCACACCCAGGCGCCATAGAGAGCTTCGCTGCGCGCGTCGAGGTTCTGAGAGTCATTCACGAGGATGGGAAGAGCTTTAGCAATGCTCGAAATTCCTTGTCCGGCAAGAGTGTCGGTGATGGGATTAGCCTCCTTTGAGTAAAGAGCCTCGACGGCGTGCGCGATGGCGTTCAATCCGGAAGTGATAGTCGTCCGCGTTGGCAAGGTCATGGTCAGGGAAACATCGTAGATGATCACCTCCGGGAGAACTTTAAGGGTCTTTAGCGTCGTTTTCAGGCTATTTTCTGTCTGACCAATAATGGGTGTTGCCTACGAGGAAGCTTGGTGTCTCAGCATTCGCCTCTAAGCGAATCTATCTACTCACCTCCGATCCTGCATATGTCGTTGGAATGGCGATTTGCGGTAAATCAGTCCTCAGTGCGATTGCCTTCGCCAGACCGATTGTTGAACCACCCCCGAGGGCAATGACCACATCTGCGCCCAGTTTCTGGACGATGCCAACAGCGTCATCGGTAACATTCGTTGGTGTATGCATCGTCGCATTCGTGTATACGTCAACCGCCATATCTCCCAAGAGCTCCTTCAGCTGCTCTCCCTTTGTTGATTGTCTCGGCGTAGTCAATATCAAGGCCTTGCTGCATCCGAGGTTTGTTATCTCTTGGACGATTTGCGCAAGAGTGCCATTACCAAAGATGACACGAGACGGAAGCACGTTATAGATAAAGGTTTTCATGGTGACTGACGAAAGGGAAGTGAACTGACGGAGAAATCATATCGCGAATCTTATAAGAGGAGATCCGTCCTCCGACTTGGGACCGGCCTCGCTCAAGGTTCCGGGTATCGGACCGTGCCACCGTGGGGTAAAGTTTTCCTTGTCAGGGAAAGCTGTCAGGTCTCAAGAGTTCGAGAAGGCAAATTCATGCCTACCTATCTCACGACGCTCGCTACTAAGATAGATCTCTCCAGGTTTCAGCGTAAGTAATCGTTCATGTTTGATTTATATCTGCAGATTTACAAGTATAGGTTACTTCGAGCCCGAGAGACCTGGCCCGTTATTTGACTTGCGTCTGAATTTACACGGTCGGTGTGAAAGCGTTTGGTCTTCCAGGTCAGGACTCTGGTATCGGCTCCGCTTGTTGCTTTGTTCGCCCACAATCATGTTTATGCCTTGCGTTGGGGGTGAGATTGCGCATGAAGAAAGTTCCTGGCATATGTAGACTCGGGAATCTTTGGAGCCTGCACTGTCGCCATTGATTGTGACATCTGAAGGAGCCCCAGTGCGTAAAGCGGTGCTAACAGATACGGCATTTGAAGAGGATGTAGGATGGCGGAGGGAAACCGGAGTTTGTGGGAGTTGAGGCGGTGCAGCCATGACGAACGTATTGGAACGAGGACGAGTACGAGGCACGGTATTTATGGCTCTGACCACAGGAACAGAGGAAACAGATTCATAATAGGCTGTAACAAGTTTTGGTACGGAACGAGTTTTGAAAATTGCGAGAAAGTTGTCGTATTGTTGCGTTCGGATTGATCAGCCTGAACGTCCTGGATGGTGGGCCTGGTACGTCTGTTACCTTCGCCTCCTAATTTCGTTAACAAGTGTTACTCTGCACTACGCAAAAAAAGACATTTACCATGTGTCGATTCATCTGATGCTCGGATGTTGAAATTGCCGTTGCGGTCAACCTTGATAACCTTCCCACTTCCTCCAAGGACCTTATCGTCCGGGATAAAGCAGGAACTGAATGGTGGTTGGCTCCGGCTTGGATGATTCATGTTGGTGGCCTGAAGGCTGAACGGCGCCGCAGAGGACTCGGTAGGGTCAAAAAGATCTTCCAAGAGAGGAATTAGTGAGAAGTTGATGTCAGTTGAAAGGTCCCCGGGTCTTTCGTCATCGTCGCGTCGTTTCTGAGCAATAGGCGGCTCAACCGTACTAGCATCGATCTTGTATTCAAGAGTTATGGGTGCCCTGCGGCACCAGAACATCAGACTATATCAATGAAAGAACGCATTGTAACACACAGATCGACCAGCAAACTATTGAACGACTCTGTTTGGAAACTTTTGATATCACTGGCGTCTCTGGGTAACTTCTGAAGGACGATTTCACAGAACCGTTTGATGGGGTTTGGGGTATCAGCTGGAAGACAAGAGGCCACCTCGCTGATATGAGTACATAAAAGAAAAATGTGATGGTATGATTTTGACAAAATTGGTGGCCAGACATGGTCTTGTCCATGATTCGAGTAAGATTCTGGTCGAGGCATTGGCACGAAGTAGTTCGGCTAGCAGTGAACGGGGGTGTGGAAGACGGAAGATCAAAAGAGCCATTTTATTGTACTCCGTTTTGACTGGTGAGCGAATTTGATAAAATGGATTGGTCACTGGTTCAATTGTTTGAGCTTGTCGGCGAAAATGAAAAAGTCGCTTACTAAATACATGATTGAAACCGCTACTAGTATGACGGCAATTCCAAGTCTCACCACCCTTTGGACGATACATCCATATGGTTTCAATGGATACCACGCTGAAGGTAAACGGTGCTCTTTCTGGGCTTCTTGATCAGTATTCTAACGATTGATCAAGAAATTCCCTTAGAGATTCTCCTGGAGCGGCTTGAGGCAGAAGAGGTGGATGCGCTGGCGAAAGAATGCGGTATGGCTGTGTGGGTCGACTCTGCACAAGTGTGACGTAGCCAGATCACAGGCGTTGCAGATGGAAGAGGATGTGAAAATTCTTTGCTCAAAAATTGCAAGGATCGAAAACGGTACCCTTCGTTCAGAGCTGACTGCCTTTGCTAAGGTAAGGATGTGTTATTTCTGCGTCGGCCCTGGCTCTGAGCATTCACTGTAGGCCCCCCATGATTTGGACGGATGCCGGTTCTGGGCAGTCCTTATCGGTATCGACGGATACAGTACTAACCCACTCCGTGGTTGCGTGTCGGATGCGCTGGAGATGAATGACTACTTAATGATCTCCGCGTTCCCAAAGATCGCATCCAGCTACTTCTCGGTCCCTCTGGCAAGCACTGCGACCACTGTCTTCCCGTCGAATACCCCCACCTTAATCGCGCGAACATCATCAGTACACTTTGCAATCTCATAACCAATTCCGAAATCAAGAAGGACGATAACATTATTATCTACTTTGCCGGGCACGGTTCATGCTATGATTATCCTGACTGCCCATATCCCACGAGTTACAAGTACGGGAATTCATATGAATCTGAGAATGATTAGGTCCCTTTGTCCCATTCATCGTGGCGATGTGGAGAGCTCCGACATCAGCAAGTGTACACCCGACGTCAGCAACCGAGAGATCAACGCCATTCTCAGGCAAGTATGCGTTGAAAAGGGACACCACATCACTTTCATCCAGGATGCCAGTAACGGTGAAATAATTCGGGACCAAACTTCAGAAATGCGCAACGTCGGTTCTCTGCACTCTGGCTATTTCGTTCGCATGCTCGGGGCTGCCGATGACACCGTTCGGAGGCTCCCTATCTTTCACGAAACACCGTCCATATGGGTTCCGCACCGGAAAGAAGATAGCACATCTCACGTAGTCTTGGCCGCAGCTGAAACTGGAAAGTATACATATGAGAGAGAAGTTGGACATACCGGGTTTCGCGACATTTTCACGCACTCGCTAGTTTGTGCACTCAGATCAGGTAAATTGGGGAAAGCGTCAACATTCCGTGATCTTATTTGTTGCTCGGGTTTTCCATATACTGGGCAGACAGCCGTTGTCTCTGGGAAACATAAAAATGTATCTGTCTGGTATCAAAAATGATGTATCAATGCATATTCCTTGTACCAATATTTCCGCTAATCGTCTTGTCGGCAGTGGTCAAACTATTGGGAGATACCAATAACACGCAGAATCATCTGCATATAGAATAGTAGATCATACAGCCACATTTTTCTTGGAATTCTTCACAGCAACTTCTAGCAACATATCTTCGTGGATATCTACACAGCGTCGTGGATAGGACTCTATTTTCCCATGTTTCAGCATTAGGACACCTTCGATGGGAGCTAGTAGTGCTCCGTGGACAAACGAGCGCGCTATATTCGACCCGTCGATCCGACACCTAAATAAATATTCTTCCTAGTCTACTACAACGCGTTGGCCCATATCTCTGCATGCCAGAGTTCGATTCTAACCCTCTTTCCGTCACTCGCCTTTTTATTGTATTACTATTCTGTTCTGTAGAATGTGTTTTCTTCCTCGACGCGCTGGTCACGCACCAGGTAATGGTCAACAATCGAGGAAAGATCGGTAGGTATCAAACCAACCATGGACTGACCAAACGAACATATACATTCTTGACCAAGAACCACTACCATGGTTTCCTGTTCGGGCCTCTCGCTGACTACGTTCTCATCTGTCTTTACACCAATATATAAAGCCTATGGGCTGACTTTCGACCTCAATCTCAGGTGGGAAGCACCATCCCTCCTCGCAGACACCCTCTCCGTCGTACCGTCAAGGTCAATGTGACATTCGACATGGCAGCATTCCTGGATGAAGTTTTACCATCCTGGGTGGTCACGATCCCCATCGAGCGAACCGTCATTGAAATCGCTCAAGACCCAAGGGATGTCGCACCGTTTGTCGAGCTGACAACGTTCACGCCGACTCCGACGACGGTTATACAATGCCCGTCTAATGACAAACCCTTGTCCAAGGTCATGCAAGTTGCGCCGACGCTGGAGATGGTGGCGGCGTTGGTGCTTTCGACATTCGCCGTCGCGGTGGTAACTTGTGTGTTCGTAGTTAGGCGGGTGTCCAGACCATCCCGTGGTTCCTTTTCCTCTACTCCCGCCAACCGCCAATCGCCTTTTCTCGTCACTCGCCCAAGCTCTTGGGATCGCTTCTTCGATCTGCTCATCCTCCTTTCCGTCATGGGAATGGCCACCACTTGCGGTCTCTTTGTTCTGCACAACCTTGACTCCGGCGTACCTCCTTCCGCCCTCGACTTACCTCTCCCAACCCTTTGATGATATATGTCAATATGTCGCAATCATGGCTATCCTTGCGATTGTTCTGACTGTATCGTTCTTCTCATGGAGGAAGGTGCCTCGAGGCGGGGTCGTAGATATGCCCACGGCGGATTGTGTAGAGCACGGCGCAGGTTCACTGCTAGCTTTAAATCGCGAAGTGAGTGGCATATACCATGTTCTATCGTTCAGTTTCTCAATGGTATACTTTCAGATAAAGAGCAATATGGCATCCCTCCCATTTCTCAACCTTACCGATTTTCCCTGAATATTCCTCAGGCCCAGGCCTTTGGTGCACTGGCTAACATCTATATGTTGCAGGACACATCTGTGACTAGCGAGTCGATTTCGGCACAGGCGATCCTCAGCTTGTATGCCATGATCCCGGAGCTGAACTCGACATCGTGTACCATGAGTGAGGACATCGCCGTAGGCCATGATACCCTCAACTCTGCAGACTTTTATATTAGCTTAGCATCGAGCCTTGATGTAAGTGCGATGCAGAACATATGTACAATGATCGCTCAATTTCATGTACCTACGGATGACCGATACGATCTCTTTCTATCTGTAGACAATCTCGCGCAGGACGATGCCTGTCATAAATTGTGCCGAGCAGTATACGAGGAGTTCGCAGCGGACGCTGAAGAGCAGCCATACGACCCTTCGAAACGACTCGACCCGGACGCATCTTTTGTTATCCCCAATGATGGCTCTGACAGGTGGTCGAAGCATCGTTCTACCTCGCCCTTGACCTTGCAGCGAAACGGTGTTCGCCCTCCTCGGCGGTTGGCCGAAAGAGGAGATGAAAACAATGCAGCCTCGACCTCCTCGAAACCAGATTTAGAAGATGAAGGAAATTCGAGCTTCATTCGAGGCGCCGAGAACGAAGGATTCGATGAAGCTGACACGGGATTCTACGTAGAAGAGGATGAGATGGAGGAAGATATGAGCTTCGGTTTCGTCCTTTCCGAGGGAAGTGGTATCTCCTTCACCTGGGTGGTGATGGCCATAAAGTAGGCGAAGACGAAATGAACACGGCATTCGTTGAAGATGAACGTCCGTCTGCTGAAGACGAAGAGGAAGGTGAGGCGTGTGTGGTATGAGACCTTCTTTCGTCATCTCAGGACAGCAAGGTAAAGGATTTCACTCTGTCACGTAGAGTTTCGGAAGCCTTGCGCGGCAAAGAAGATAAAACTATCTTTGAGCATGGATGGTCAGAAGCAGACACGGGATTTCGTTCACATGGGCAGCCAATTTTTCTATTGTGAGGGTGGACAAAAATCCTTCATCAGTCGACAGATCCCTTCCTGATGCACCTATTGAACCGCCAGATGAAAACACAGACGTCGTGATGTTGGATGACGAAGACGAAGATGCAAATACGAGGTTCGTCAATTTCAAAGCCAATCTGAATACGGACGAAGAGGACGAAGACGACATCGACTCTCGGTTCATTCCGTCGGATGCAGACACACAATATCATCATGGTTCTATCACCGAAATCCTGTCGACGAGTACAGGATTTCAGAATGGGTCACTGGCGTGAATAAAGACGATTCCAAAGTTCGCGATTCAAATGATGATGATTACGAGAATAAGGGCCATCCTTCTAGGCTCATACCCATCGTATGTCCTCTCCTTACACTTTCCTGTGTCTTCTACTCATAACTCCATGTCCCAGCCCCAAACCATCGTCTCGAAATTGCTCACATCGCCTGTCCATATTCCGCAATGCTTCTTGGAATTGGCCAAGAGCGAGACGCAACGGCCTAGCAGACACTCACTAGTCGTTTAGGTATTGGTTCGTTTATGAGAAGATGTCGCATTACAGCATACTGCAACAAACGGACAACTTGAGAGCTCACGGGATTGGAGGCATGCAATATGGATTTTGCGGTATCATGTAGGCATATTACAGCAATAACAGAAGAGGGACTGCGACCGACATGCTCCAAATCATACCACTGTACCGGCATTGGCTGCGATACGCGGCCAGAGATCCGCCTGAACAAAAATCAGAGGAATAAATGTTGGGTAGAAGGGCACGACATACGCATTCTTTCGCAACAGGACCAGTAATAGCAGATCCTTTCATTTCACCCTTGGGGTTTACAATAACGCCAGCATTGTCCTGCATGTTCAGCTTTTAGAATCCACAAGAATCATTGAAGATCAATGAAAAATGCACCTCAAAGTAGAGGAAAACACCATCCCGCCGACGCCAAGCTTTCCGTTGGCGGACAACAATAGCAGGCATAGCTGGAACATCTATTAGATTTCCTCGACCCACAATAAAATTCCACCACGTACTCTTCTTCCTCAACTCGGGCTTTCCCTTCTTCACAGATGCAACGACCATATCACCAACACCAGCATCAGGAAGTCGGTTCAGATGCGATCCGAATCCATATGGCTCAATAATAAAGAGGGATTTCGCCCCACTGTTGTCGGCGCAGTTGAGGACCGCACCCACGGGCAAACCGAGGGTCAAACGGTATTTGTTACCAGACGCTCCGACTAAAGGAAACCATGTCAGAATATAATGAAGAGTTTGGAACGACGGCCGTACCGCGTTGTTGAGCCATTTTTGAGGTTAGTGTTCGTGGGTGTCGTGAAACTTTGGTGGGCTTCCAAATACGGACAAAGTTTGGTGCCGAGATCGGCAAATACAGGTATGTACAGTTTCACGGAAGTTACCGATACTTTGCAGTCAGCTGCCGGGCATGTTCACGACAAGCGAGTAAATAGAATAGGAGAGAGATATATCCTTCGTTATTTCAGGTCTCTCGTTATCTGCCAATTATCATTGGACCACCAAAATACATAGATATTCAAGTTGTGATTAAGAGTTCATAATGGCTACAAAGGTTGGTATTGATTGTGATATATGGATATTTAAATGCTTGCTTGGCTGACAATGAATGAGTCAATATTGGGCAGATGCGTCTCCAAGTTCTGCCATCCATAATCTGCATCTGGCATCAAACTCAAGTCACCTATGTGTGATATGTCAGAAAAAAAAATACTACTATGGATACATAGACTGACTGGTTGCACCGTCTCCCGTTCCCAAGGCATTTATCCCTCCAAAGCCGGCGCCAAATATATAATCATCCAGCGCGTAGGAGTGAGGTTCATGCCTTTGCCAACTCTCCAACACCTCAGTAGCGTCCATTGGAAACGCCCATTCCGCTCCATTTGAGCTTATTAGCGTGTTGAACGGTACATCTCCATAGTCGCCTTCGTCCCCAGTCTCTTCTCTCGGGCGTTTCCTCGCCTCGCTGGTTCCTACATCCGCACACATCGCCGGGACGTCAAATTCAGCAAGTTCACGAAGAACGTCACTATTCAAAAAGTATTAACATCAAATACGATGCGTGGCATGAGACTTACTAATATCGACCAGCTCCTTGATACCGGGCCTCATATGTGCTCATCACCGCCATGCATTTGTGGATATCCTCCATCTCACGCACAATGTTTGTGGATAAACCAAGACGTTTTCCGCTCCACACATGAAGGACCAGCACAACAGCAGACTGATACGCTGCAGGCTAATTCTCGATTGTAAACAGCGGTAATCATAAGAGGATAGGACAACAGGAGACGTACCAAGATGTTTGGTATTACTGGTAAGCCTCCTTTCTTGCAAAACACTTCTACCATATGACAAGAAGATCGTGCAGCATTGGTGCAGATAGCAAGGGAAGGAAAGTTTCCGTTAGACTTCCCTTTCCCGGGCCCGCGTACTCGTGGCATAAACGAACGATGCACGAGCATCTGAATCCAATAATAGGATGAATATAATGAGGCGGCCTGGCAGAGAAATGTGCCGTTCATATTCTGAGGGTCCCATCTCACTAATAAAGGTCGTCAGACGAACGCAGATCAATGTTCAACGAACGTACGATGATCGGGAAGTTGGTCGATCCAGCTGTTCAGTGCAGAATCAAGTGTGATGACCATGTTTTGTTCCCATTCCGCCGCTGGAAGCGCTTCCGATTGTTTTGGGCGTTTAACGGAGTACTGCTCGCCTCGTGAGATTAAGCAGATGCGACACAGAGAGATAAACATACAATTGTCATCTGGGCGGTATTCAAGATATCAAGTAATTTTAGGTGTATGACCCAGGCTGTTGGTATCGCCGGTTTGGTTCTCGGTTGAGTCCACGGATTTTTAGGATCGGCTAATTCCTCCCCAGGCCAGTATTCGTCATCAACTTCCAGAGGATAATCCACATCAAACCTACACACATAACTTTGTAAGCGGAAGATAGGTATATAATTACGACACGCACTGCTCGGAATGCGTCGCCCTAGGCCTCCCACACATGGTAGTAACGAAAGTGTCAAGCATTACCAATGCCCAAAAAACTCGCTTCCATAGCTCATCCTGCACCCCCCACTCTTTGACAACTCGTTTCCGGTGCGCTCCGACGTCCTGAGCCATACGGATGCCTACGCCCGTCAAGAGCCAGATAGGTTCCGGAGTGGACGAACCACACAAGAAGAGAGTCATAAGTGGTAGAAGTTGAAGATCCCAAATCGTCGGCGGCGAGGAGTATGCGTTCGGGGGATTGATCCGGAGCTGCAAGTACCATTGCCAGCCAGCGCTGTGTCCTTCTCCTACCCGAGGATCATTCGAAGAACGGGATGCAAGAGCACACACACCTAGAACAAGACTGCCAAACGTGGAGGAAGTGAGGTGTAACCCTGAAGCGATGGAGCGCTTGAAGGAGGGACCATGTATGATACATATACTGCGGTTAGTGGTAGACAAGTAGAGGTCGACGAGATCATCAATGAGGTCTGGAGGAGGGAACACCAAGGGAGGTGAGGGACCCGTAACCGGATGTTGCCACGGATGAACCTTCCAGAATACTGGCCGCCGGTTGTCAAGAAACGTCGAAGTGCAAGAGGTTGCGCTTTTCAAGTCAATGACTGTTTTTACAAGCATTATCGTGCTCGATTTACCATAATGACGTGTGCGACTTTGGCTGACGGTGAGTCGATTCAATGGTTCGGTGAGATAAATGCTGTTGTCTTCCTGATCATCTTCATCTTCGTCAAAATCAGATTTTGGCTCGGCGTCTTTGGGAGACATTGATTTAGATGAACTGCGTGAATGATTCTGTCGTGTCGCGGCAAGTTCTGCCTCAAGTTGGCGTACATATTGCGCCAAATCAACTAGGATGGTGCGCACGAGAGTAGGATCATTGGGAACGATATAATTTGTGGTTGTGGAAAGGATAGCATTGATATGGACTTGAAGATCGTCTCTCGGGGATAAAATAGTGCCATTTACTTTGGTCCTTCGTCTTCTGGTCTGCAGAGAAGACCGGTATGAGTTGATTGTTAAATCAGCTGGATAGGTAAATACACACCTTCTTGGTCGTCGCTGCCACATGTGTGCATTCAGAACTGAATGCTATACAATTCGAGCATTTACCACCTGGCATATTTGCACTATCGCCTAATAATTTGTTGAGATAGCGTCTTCGGAATTGGCGTCATAGGCACACTTACATCGTACTGAAAAATCAAGCTTTATTTATAGTCTAAGATGATGGCGCAGTTCACTCACTTTTTCGTTGCCGGCATATATCGCACGATCCCTGTAAACGCCTTTTCTTCGAACCAGGTGCTGGCGGTTCAGTGCTTTCGTCTCTCGCCATGGTAGTTGAGTTCAGGGGCACCGGGTTACGACACTGCCACAGCCGTCTGCCGTGCTAACGCGTACGGACGGCTTCGGCGGAGCTGCGTACCTATTCCGACTCGGAGTCAATTTACGTGCCTCTCTTAAATACACGACGTTGCTGACGGAAACCAAGAAGAAATTTGATTGAGGCTCTAACGAGGCGTTCTGCTACCTCATTCCTAAGAACTCATCCATGTTAGTTATGTACATTCCGAAATCTTGCCAGCCATCATCATCCCCCAGAGTGATAGCTTGAGCATCTATGGATACGTGTGATTAATCTTAGTATCAAAAGCAGCAAAAAAAGAAGCCAGCTCGCCTGAAGGTACCCGGATTCCCTCTCCGACTCCCATCGCCGACATATAATCATCCAACGAAAAGGACGGCGCTTCTTCAAAGAAACCGGCATTCTCTTGCAGATGGAATTGCCAATCGCCCATCAGCTCGGTGGTGTGAAGTGGTGGCATCCAATCACTGGCATTCGCTTCAGAAGAAAAATTAAAGTATTCTTCTTCCTTGTCATCACGAGCACGCTTGTTATTCTGTTCAGGTTGACTGCCTGGACCATTTGGACCGCCATTCTCAAACAACTCGCATATGATGTCACTATAACCGTGAATCAGAGTCCAACACAGACGAATAAAATGGGAAGACTTGCCGATATCGTCCTGCAACGAGATATCGAGACTCATATCCACCTAGCACAGAGAGGCATTTCTTGATATCTTCCCCTTCTCTTGCGGGATTCACTGAGAGTCCCAAGCGATTCCCACCCCAGAGGTTCAGTAGCAGAACCAGAGCTGACTGGAAAGCAGATATCAAGATATTAGGCAAGACCATTCCTCCTCTTTTTGAGTGTATGTCTAGGATATGGCTACATGATCTTGCCGCATTGGCACATATTGCAAGGGCGGGAAAGTTTCTCTTCAACTTTCCAGAGCTCTTCTTCGCACTAGGGCGCGGAAGAAATGGTCGATGAACCTGCAGCTGCACCCAGTAATACGTGGAGTACAGAAGTACAGATCGATCCAACTGTTTTTGGTCTGGATTGTGGGGATCCCAACGTACTGTGATTGCTTCAGTGACATTGAGAGTCAGATAGAGGAGAATATGCACAATAATCAGGTATAGAGTCTATCCATTTATTCAGAGCAGAATCTAGTTCGACGGCGATGTTCTCATGCCATTCGGATGTCGATATTGTATCCCAATATTCAGAGCGTTTAATTGAATACTACACTTCATATAAGCGGTAGTAACTTGAGAAATGAAAACAGACGAACGATTGTTACTTGGGCAAAACTGAGGATATCCAGCAGTTTAATGATTAATATCCATGGCACGACATCAGCGGGTTTGTCCGATGGTTGAGTCCATGGATTTTCAGGGTCAGCAAGTGGCTCTCCTGGCCAACGTTCATCATCCACTTCCAGAGGATAGTCTAAATCAAAGCTAAGACATGATGAGGCAACAGGTCATCACGGAAAATATCGATATGAAACACTGACTTCTCTGAAGTTGTTGCTCGTGGCCTTCCGTCGAAGGAGGAGATGAACACATCTACGCACACCAACACCCAAAATACTCTCTTCCATAGTTCATCCTCTACTGTCCATTCTTTGAGAGTCGCATGGCGTTTCCTGTGGGCTCCAACATGTTGGGCCATTCGAATCCCCAAACCAATGAGTACAAAACAAGCCTGAGGTGACGTTGTTCCGTACAAAAACAAAACTATCAGCGGCAAAAGCTGAATTTCCCAGAGCGTCGTCAGATTTGAGAATTTCGATATATGGATAGGTCGTAGCTGAAGATACCACTCCCATCCAGCTTGATCCAGAGGTCCGACACGAGGATCGTCCGAGTGGCGAGATGCATATGCACATATTCCCAGCACAAGGTTTCCGAAATTACGCGATATGAAATGCGTTCCAGCGGCTATCTGACGGCGGAATGTAGGACCATGAAGGAGGCAGAGATGCAGGTTTGTTGTGCTGAGGAAAAGGGAGACGAAATGATCGAGGAGGTCGGGAGGAGGAAACCTAAGAGGGGGAAGGTCCTCAGGCATCGGAAGCTGCCATGGATGGATTGTCCAGAACTGGGGTCGGCGAAAGGTTGAAGTTGTAAGTGCAGACTTATCATATGCAAGCTTCATCTCGATGGTACTCTTGATGAGCATCATACCGCTAGATTTACCAAAATTTCCACTCCAGTTTCGGCCACTGATGGTAAAGCGACGTAGAGCATCAGTCAACTCATGACTCTCAGGTTCTTCGTCAGAGGAGGCAGGGTCAGTGCTGCCGCCGGAAAAAGGGGACACAGAAGACGGCAATGCATTATTCTTGGCCGCAGAAAGCTCGGCCTCAAGTTGCCGTACATAGCGCGCAAGGGTCACTAGGATTGGGGTGTGGGTATCGGGAACGTTGTAGGGCGCACTTGATGAGAGAATAGCATTGATATGGGCTTGTAGGTCCGTCTGTAGAGTCGGAATAGATGGAGGATGATAATGCATACGTATCCGATCCTATACAACAGTTATTCGGAAGAGAACAATGAGATAGTCCAAGTCTGCGCCAACCTTCTTGGCCATGGCAGCAATGTGTGTACATTCCGAACCAAATGCTACGCAGTTCGAGCATTTGTTCCCCGGCATATTTGCACTGTCGCCTAGCATCTAGAGCATTAACTTCTTTAGGCTTAAATGACGCCCATTATTCACTCACATCGAACTGCTCCTGATTAGCGCGCTGATATGTTCAGACAAGCAAGCATATACTCACTCTTTTTATGCCTGCATATGTCGCAGGCGCCTTGCAGACGGCGTTGCTTGGAGGGCATTGGGCGGGTCGATCCTCCAGGTTCAGACATGGTGTGGGGGAAGGACTGTAGCTGATAGCACTGCCATATACTGAAAATCTGATTATGCCAAGATCACACCAGGGCAACGTCTGCCCTGTTTCATCCTCTGTATAAATTTCGCGCTCTGAGGAAGCGTACGTTCCTTGGTAATAGTACAAGGACACGGCGACAGTTAGATGAAGGTTGGAAGTCAAGATTCAAAAACGGCCCAGGCGGCCCGGCCCTTCCCCTCGAATTTTTAATACTTTCCTCACGGCAGAAGCAATTCACTTGAAGGCTTTACGCGGCCTTGGTGTCACTCTAATGTGCTTCAAACGAATTCAAGGAACCCAAATCCAAAGTTGATCACTGTTTTTGTTATCGTAGCTTATGTATCGCGGCAGTGTCCGTCCCTGGTACCTTCACCTGAACTGCCATGTTCAAAAAGGAATCATCTCAACGGCCCACTGTGCCACGTTCTAAAAAACGACGCTTACAAGGTGCCTGCGACACTTGTAGGCAAAGGAAAAGTGCGTATTCTTTCTTACCGGGTGCCAACGCTGATGGTATATCAGTTCGGTGTAAGTTCTGACCAATGCGCTAGGAGACACCGTTCTTTTATGATATCAGGCGACAGCGCAAATATGCCGGGAAATAAATGCTCTAACTGTATAGCTTTCGGTTCGGAATGTACGCATATCGCTGCGACGGCTAAAGTTCGTATGTTCGTCAACCCATGGTCCCTGTTATTCAATGATTAAAACTACATAGGGTCGAATGGGCCCTGTCGCATATGACCAACACGAAACTGTTAAGAATGACCTTCAAGTCCACATCAATGCGATCCTCTCGGACACTACACCTTATCTTGTTCCCAATGACCACACTCTCGTTCGTGCGATCCTAGTCGACCTCGCGTGCTACGTACGGCAGCTTGAATCCGATCTCGCTGTAGCCAAGAGCCTTACTTCATTACCTTCAGCCACTCCACAAACAACCCAGACAGCTGAAAGTCCTTCTGACGATGACGAAGTCGATGACTCTAGTTTTGTTGACGCGCTTAGCCGCTTTACCATCAGTACAAGCGATGTTCGACATTTCGGTAGATCAAGTGGTATGATGCTCATAAAGAGCGCCATAGAGATGAAGAATGCTTACAGTAACTCCCCACCGGTCACTTCATATCTTGATCTTCGCCGACCCCGCTTCTGGACGGTTTACCCATGGCAACGTCCAACTTCAGAAAACTTGCCTCCTCTCAGATTTCCCCCTCCAGACCTTTTAGATCATCTCGTCTCCCTTTTCCTCACCACGACGAACGCACATTTCTTCATTCTACATGGTCCTACGTTCCGTCGCGAGATTGCAGCAGGAACGCATCTTTCATCCCGTAATTTTGGTAGCCTCGTTCTTGGGGTATGCGCAGTTGCCTCACGACACTCGGATGATCCTCGTGTCGGACCACTGGCTCAAGCTGGATGGGAGTGGTATATTCAATTGCGGTCTATACACCTGTCGAGGTTCTCTACTCCCGCAACATTATGGGAGCTGCAATTGTATCCTTTGATGGTCTTGTTCCTGTACGGAACAACGACGCCTGAAGCAAGCTTTGTTCTCATCGGAGCAGGCGTACGGTTAGCTCAGGACGTCGGGGCGCATAGGAAGCGTGTTAAGCCTTTGGAAGAGTGGACGATTGAAGATGAGCTATGGAAAAGAATCTTCTGGGCTCTGGTTATCACAGATGTCTTCGTTAGTTCATTTGTTGGGAAACCAAGGGCAACGACTTCGGAGCAGTGAGTACATCCTTAGTCCTCTTCACACTTCCATTGATGAAGCCTCTCTGCAGCTTCGACCTGGAACTTCCCTTGGAAGTGGATGAAGACTACTGGCCAGGGGAAGTCCTAGCCGACCGGGAACATCCATGGACCCAGCCTTCTCACAAACCTGCAGACGTGAAAGCATGGATTCTCCATATCAAACTCCTGGATATCCTTAGCTTTGCACAGATAACCATCGTGAGCTATTCCGTTCCTGTAATATCATTTTCACTCAACGACAAGTACAGTACACTGTGAAGCGTTCCGTATACTGGGACGCGATATCTACTCCCGAATGGCACCAGAATATTGCTGTCGAACTCGACTCAGCCCTCAACAAATGGATAGATTCTATTCCTGATTATTGTAAGCACCTCATTCAGATAAGATATTCACGCTAACTTTATTACAGTGCGTTGGGATCCACTCAAGTCCAATCAATATCACTTTGACCAATCTGCGCTCCTCTACTCTACGTATTACTGGGTTCAGATGCAGGTTCATCGGAGGTTCTTGCCGAGTCCCAATGTCAACAAAAGCCCGGAAAAGCTAAACAGCGGATTCCCTTCTCTTTCTATCTGTGCCAACGCTGCAAGGTCATGCAGCCACATCGTTGATATCCATGCAAAGACTAGAACGCTTGCGGTTCCAAATCTACTGGTGGCGGTATTTCATTCGGCTCTGGTGCTCCTTCTGAATCTCTGGGGAGGGAAACGCTTAGGTCTATCGACGAATCCAAGCAGAGCAATGGAAGACGTGTTCAAATGTATGAACGTCCTGCGTAAATATGAGGATAGGTATCTCGTCGCGGGGCGGTATTAGTACGTGCTTCGCTGAAAACGTCGACTCTTCTTTGCTGACGCCAAAAAAAAAGTGATATCACTCTACAACTTTACGAGAGTAATGTTCCTACCGATCCAGTCGACGAGCCGACTAAGAAACGTGGACGCGACGCAGGTGATGAACAAAGCTTCCCCTTGGACCTGGGGACCATCCCCGTAGGAACCACAGAGGAGTGGACTTTACCATTGCATACTAGTGAACTAATGATGGGGGATCAAGCTTTCGGATATCCGACCTTGAACACTTCGTCGTTGGATGAATTTATGATGGCTGCAGGAGTCGATAGCCTAGGGTTATCCGGTAAGTTGTTTGGTTTATTGATCCGGTCTTCCATGCTCATTGGGACTAGGTATATATGTGCCTTCGTCGTCGGAAAGAAGTGATTCAGAGGAATATAACGATTTCGGAACATACATGGCTAATATGGAGGAGTTCTTAGGGATGAGGACATCTTGAGAGTATTCTCACTGTTGTACATAAGGCTTTTTTTCGGGACTGAAGAGAGACTTTGGGAATTTCGGCGAGAATCCCTGTCAGTTTTAACCACTCAGAATTCTGAATCCAAAACAGAGGCATTTCACCTAACACCAACAATGAAGGTTACTTGGGCTTCAGGCAGCACACTCAAAAGATAAACGACGACTTTCACATATAGAATTACTATGAACTACGAACTAGCAACAGAAAAAAGACAAACGATACAAAGTACAAAAAACACCCTTTAATTCTCTACTCTAAGTATCTCTAATTATGTGTGTAAAAAACCGTCTGCGATGGGGTATATCAGTCGAAAAGCACTTGTACTTGTGGGGTATCTGGGGGGCGTGAATGTCTACCGATATACCGTTACGGTCCGTCGCCGTAGCATTAAGGAGAGGGTGTAAGTAACCTAAGTCGGACGGATTTTTGGGGGGGAATGATTCGTGATAGATATACAAGTAGAGATAGCGCATGAGTTCTGCATGGGGTGCATTCGTTCGTCGGCATGGAAGGCATGAAAGCATAATAAAAAAGGGGTACGAGGGCATTATGTGATTTTTAGGTGTGGATGGTGATCGTCGTCGTCGTTAAAGGTGGCGCCTCGAAGAGATTTACCACCAGCCTTGGCCTCCTCCGCCTCCAGTGGAGCCACCGCCATAGCCACCACTGTAACCTCCTCCCCCGTATTGAGCACGGCCACCGTAGCCACCACCACCACCATAACCACCTCCGCCGTATCCTCCGCCATAACCAGCATTGCTGCTGCCGCCGCCGCCAGCCCTGTAATCACGGCCGGCATTGCCCCGACCTCCTCTACCTCTGCCTCTGCTTCCTCGGTATCCTCCACCGCTACCAAACGTAGCCTCATGTGCGACTGTCTCTAACCAGTTCGGAATGTCCTGGTTGGCCTCCCTAAGAAGCTCTACAAGCTCTTTGACGATGTTCCTATTACCACGGTTGAAAAAGGCCGTGCTGACACCGGTGTTCCCAGCACGTCCAGTACGGCCGATACGGTGCACGTAGTCATCGATGTCGCTCGGAAGGTCATAGTTGACAACGTGAGTGACGTTGGGGATGTCAAGGCCACGGGCAGCGACAGCAGTAGCCACCATGATAGGCGTCCGGCCGGTTCGGAACGTTTGCAAAGCCATCTCGCGCTCGTGCTGGGTGCGATCACCATGAATGGATGTAGCGGGAAGATGATTACCCATCAAGAAGTCGCTTAACATATCCGCCATACGTTTCGTCTCGACGAAGACCAATGTCAGACCCAGATTACCGGAATCTTTGCTCTGAGAAGCCAAGATGTCGAGTAAGACACTTCTCTTGTCATTATCCTCAACATACTCGATCTTTTGGGTGATGTTCTCGCTAGTGCTTCCAACACGACCAACGCTCAAGAACACGTAATCCTTCAGGAAGTCTTTGGCAAGGATTTGGATGTCCCTCGGGAATGTCGCACTGAACATGAGGGTCTGGCGCTCGAGAACGCCAGGCATATCCTCGCCCTGCACGATGCGACGAATCTGGGGTTCGAAACCCATGTCAAGCATGCGATCAGCCTCATCAAGGACGAGATACTTGATGTTGGCGAGACTGATACGGCCACGCTCGATAAGATCAACGAGACGACCGGGTGTGGCACTCAACAGGTCGCAGCCACGTTCAATGGAGCGAAGCTGTTGGTTGATGTCGGCGCCACCGTAGACGACGGCAGGACGAACCCAAGACCGGTAAGCAAATTTGCGAGCCTCCTCATGGATCTGAGACACCAATTCACGAGTAGGCGCTAAAATAAGAGCCGTAGGATAGGCCTTTCGGGACCGACCGTAGGATGACGGTTGATCAGGAGGCGCACGGGGTCCATCATGGAAGGATGCGGAAAGGATGGGAAAAAGGAAACCGCCTGTTTTACCGGAGCCTGTCTGTACAAGCAATCATTGAGAAAATGATCCATCAGCACGAAAAAAGATCCTACCTGAGCACAGGCCATGAGATCCCGTCCATTAGCAACAATGGGAATAGAATACTTTTGAACAGGGGTAGGGGTAGTGTACCTGGCATAGCCGATGTTTTCGAGCAAGACTACGTCGAGAGGGGGTGAAGTGAAGGCAACAACTGGGTCTGGAACCGAAGCACCAGTCGCTTCTACGGGGATATCATCGTACTTTTCAAAGTTGATACCGGTGTGCTGCTTGGAGGGATCCGTCGGGTCACCAAAAAGCTCTTTTTCGAGGCGCATGTTACGTCCACCAACAACATGACGACCATCTTTCCATACTCCAAGGCCAAAAGTATCACGAGGCTGCGAGGGCTGCGACCAGTCACGGCTTTGCGATTGCGGAGGCCCTCCACGGGAGGGTCTGGCGGTGTACAAACGAGTAGAATTCGGAGTACTTGAGCGGGAATCGTTCCAGCCGTTTCCAAAGCTAGAAGAACGATGAGAAATGAGAGTAAAAAAGAAGAAAAATATAAAACTTGCCTGTTCTGATGAAGGTTGGGAGAAGACGACGCTCGCTGGGAGCTCCTAAGATGAGGAGGGACGTACGCCGACTTGTTGATGTCCAAGGAAGAGAATTTGCCCTCGAGACCAGACGAGGGGCCGTTTACGATTGCATTTGTCATATTATGAGAGTGCGAAAGAAAAGGGATATGAACCACAAAGTGGGAGTGAAGAGAAGAAAAGCGCTGACAAACAAATGTAAAATTTGATGCTCCGATCACGTGAACGTGGCTGTGTTTGCCAAGGCGTTGATTCCATCTAGTTCATCATCGGAGCATTTGAAGCAGTACGTGGGCCGTGCGCGACGGGCGAGGAACAGGCATGTAAAGGTGATGGTAATGATAATGAATTCTTGACATCATCCTAGTTCTCTATGTCACCCTGGCATTGGCAAGACTGGAACCCATCAAGTGATATACCAATTATACTATCGCTGCGACCAAGGGAAGGTTTCTGTATAAAGCAATTTTGAGTGAAGGCACGTCATTAGGATACTTCATTTTGGTCCGAGGAAACACCATGCATATGCATCATTGATTGTAATCGACAGAAAGCCGAGCTACCTGACAATGCCCAGGGGGGCGCTGTAGAAAAATTGTTTTGAAGTGATAAATATATCAAGGCTGACCATTCTGCCGGGATACCGTATTTAGTTGTCCCGCCATCCGGCGGCAACCTGTAGCCCGTTTTGGCCATATACGTCACCGTACGTGGCAGCAACCCGTTTTGGACACGACATTAACCGTCTTTCAGTCTTCCATGTCCCACTCACACACACACGCTCCGGGCGAGACCCATTCGCACTCGCACGCGCCTCAGCAACAGCAGCAGCGACCTGTCCCTCCTCCACCTGATCCCGTCTTGCAAGCTCTCATCGACGCGCAATTCTCGCCCGTCGACCTCACTGTTACTGACGCCAACCTTCTCCTCTGCGCACCTCATTCTCTCGCTGTCTGTGCTGACTGCGATGTCGACTTCTCCAAAACTAATATCCTCTCAAGACTGCTCACACAGAACCCGAACATCAAAGCCCCACCTCCAGGGCAGATCGTGAACAAGCAATTGTCGGGCGCAGTGAACGCCGTGAAGGAGGAGGGCAATCAGTTGTATAAGCTGCAACTGTATCCACAAGCTGTGCAGCGGTACACGATGGCAGCAGGAGTAGCATGCCAACGTGCGTCGTGGGAGAACAATAATGTACTGAGGGAGGAGCTCTCGACGGTGCTGTCGAACCGGTCTGCGGCGTTTGCTGGCGCACATGATTGGATATCGGCACTGGCTGATGCGGAGGCTGTCATCCAGATACGAAAAAACTGGGCCAAGGGTCATCTGAGAAAGGCGAAGGCGCTGAGAGGACTTCTTAGACTGGAAGAAGCCCAGGACGCCGTTGCCTTTGGTTTGACGTACGAGCCGGACAACAAGGTGCGTTATTTCGCTTTCTTCTCGATGTCTCTCATCGACGTATCTTTAGGAATTGCTGGAGTATCGTGCAGATCTCGAGAAGCTCAAAAAGACGATCGAGGCGGTCAAGGCGGCCAGGTCGACACAAGCGTCGAATGATTCCGCGGATGCAGCTGCGACTACTGCAGCCAGTGGGACTGCTAACCCCGCTGCTTTAATACCTACGAATGAGGAATCATCCGAACAATGATGATATGTTGAATTGATACCTTTTCAGACACTTGCGTACCCTTGAAGCCAGTCGGTTTCTCGCATTTTTTAACTATAGGGTTGTGCTGGAATCGACTCAGTTGCTTGGTTTTTGGCTTCGCATGTCGCTTTCGTTTGTGTATTATTTATAAGTATCAAGGTGCCCTCCCGTCAAGCCTTCTGCTGCTATCTGTGACAATCGTGCTATAGAAAAACAAAGGGTCTGTCATAGACCCTTGACTAGCTTGCTGGTTCAGTCAGAGGCACTCAATGTCAACTCCAGATTACGTTGGATTCTTATCTGGTCGTCCATGGCATACAGTAGTTGAGCCTGCGGTTAAATGACTGTGCGAGTCACCATCTGTTCGTAGGTCTCAATACTTTGACGTGCTCCTTGAACCATGACAGTCTTGCTTCAACCAACAGGCTTGACGTTAAGTGTGTCCTCCTTGTTTCAACGTTCCGCGGTGGCGCCTTCGTGAAATACCAAGCAGGAAGAACTCCTTGATTGTTACAGCCATCTTACAGTGCTTGAACCGCATCACCCGATCTCTCCGGCATTCAACGGCTGCCAGTCTGAACATTTAGGTAAGGCGTTTGTCGTGGAAAAGAATCCAACGGTAACTTTAAGACAAAGGTTGCCCAGATCCATGCGACTGGACGCGAACCTGAACGAACATCATGATCATTAATGAACCTGCAGATATGAACGTCACTATTTAGCTTGATACGAAACCAAATAACAGAGAATAGTTCAAGTAACTAACGTTACTGGATCTCTGCGTGCCAGGCAACACGAATACTCAGCTGCCAGCAGTAATTGCGACAGATATTCAAGCCTCGTGCATATTCCCAGATATGTTAACGACGGATGATAACGTACCGTCCAATGTGTGGAGCGGCCTCTAAGATTATCATATGTCGTGTGCAGAAAATAGCCAAGGCGGTTCAACAAAGCAGGAAGAGGAAGCAGATGAGGTAGAAGAGGTATGCATAACTAGAGACTGAGAAGAGAGAGAGAGAAACAGAAACGGGAAGAGGAAAGATCATATCCACTGAAAGACACAATTCAAAGTATCGGCAAGTGGCTTAGCTCGGAGGAGGCCTACACAGTCCAGATGTTCCCTGAGGATTTGTCGGGCTAGAGGCAGAAGTTTCATGCCTTGGTGGAGTGTGAGGATGGATCGGCAAGACTCGTCTTGTTGTCGGAGTACGATCTGGGTCATGAGAGGCGTCAAGAGCGAATGCCATCGTGTTTGAACTCCCTGGCCAGCATGGGGATGATGCCGAAGATACGGTGAGTTGTTGAATGGGGCTGATGTCGCAGTACGAGATGTAGCTTGTTGTGAATTATCGTAGGATGAGGAGGAATGAAACTGTCCCTGAGAGCTCATAGGATTGATGTGTTATCGGTGCTGCAGGAACTGGTTATAGGAACTGGGATTGACTCCAACATGATGAGGTGGTACTTGGAAGACATCACTGTTCGATATCATCATGTTTTGCATGCCACTTTGACCGGCAGCATGAATTGCCTGATTTCGAACTGTGTAGCCTGATACAGGAAGGGGAGGAGGTGGCAGAGGGCGAGGAGGGTTAGGCTCGAATAGTTATCGTGTGTGGTCTGGCATGTTGTATGATACATGAATAGTCGACGGCTTACCGAAAACGATTCTCGTTCTGAACCCAGAATGGGTGTTCCGGAGAGGAATAAGCCACTTCTGCAGCATGTCGCTGGCAGTAGAAAGGATTTTTCAAACGGTTCTGAATGGTGTCCTTCGAGTGAAACCGTATTCTGTCACTGATTAAAATAGACCTCGGGCCCCTTCGGGAGGGTGGTGAGTCAGGATCCTTGCGTTGCCATTGGATTTTGGGAGGAAGAGGTTGGACAGTCGATGACATGTTCTCGAAAGATTCACGAAGGATGAATGGAGGTTGGGGAACAATGCTGTTATCAGAGTAGGTTTTCTTATCGATACCGTCCGCTGGTGGGAAGAGAAATACTTCCTTCCACTTCCCCCCCACACCGAGGTAATGAAGAAAGACAGTATGTCTCTCGTATTCGTCGGAACGTATGTGGCAGTGCCCTGGGTAAAGGATGCCCGGTGTCACTTCGATGACCTGGTTAGGCTGGATCTGAGCTTCGCAGCGAGTATACCCGTTAATGATAGAATCATTAACCACCATGACCCCGCATGGTTGAGGCTTCTCTGCATAGCGAAAGAGACAGACTTTACTCCCACAAGGCGCATTTGCGACGAAAGTCCCTAGATGCAAACGAGGTGAAAAATGAGACACAAATTGGAGATGAAGGACTTCAAAATACCTAGGCAACATAGGCCAATATCTTTCCAGGTTGGAATTATATGTTCGTCCAAACCGCCATTCATCCTCCGACTTCGCAAGCGATTTGAATCGCAGCAACCGTGCTTCAGCCAAGGTAAAAACCGACATATTCTTAGCTCTGCCGCGGGTGGGCTTTAGCATCGATGCCGTCTTTGCCATCATCTCTGCGACAGAACCAAAGGCATCCTCCAGGCACCAATCAATGAGCTGAATGAAAGGTTTGGGAACGGCCTCTTCACAATGGATGGCGTACGTGATACCAGACAAGAAGAGCTCCTGCATTGCCATAGCCATGTTATACAATGTATAAACCGCATTGCCGCTCTCGACGCCCCATCTGGAATATCCCAATGTGTCTCCAAGTCCAAGTCAATGATTTTCAAACTCTGAGGAGAATATTTGGGGCCTTTAAGTCTGTTGTATAAACTCCACGCTGCTCAAAGTCAAGCACAGCATTCATGAGTGTGAGAGCTAGATACTCCTTCTCCTCCATGGTCCATTCGGTACGAAATCCAGGACACCATTGGCAGAACATCCCGGCGAAGGGAATGAGAAATTCGTCAGTTACGGAAGCATCTTTGTCATATGGATCGTCGTAAACAACGAAGTGTCGAACTCTTTCGACAAGGCCAATGATAGGGAGAACATAAGGTGATCCATGGAGGTGGCTGTACATGTCCAGCTCACACTGGAGGATGTCGCGTCGGCGACGTTCGAGTTCGACGTCTTTCCCGAAGTGCAATTCAAGAACTGATCGCTTATAGATCAAATGCGACTTATCAACCTCCACGACACTCACAGTGTCAGAAAAACCAGGTACGTAGATCATTTATATCTCTGTATGCTGAAAAGGGAGGACTCAGTGTATCCGGAGGAGGCGTATAGTGAACCGAGAGGACTTAGTCCGGGGGAATACATGCTGCATCGATATGACAAGGAAGGAGGACGGATGTCGGGGAGATAAATATCCCTCTGGACTGTGTGTCCATGGAAAGGTGGATGGCGCGACGAATGATATCGTTCTGAAAGTCGTTAGACTCGTGTTCGAAATATGACACTGGCGACTTGCGGCAGAGAGTGAGATTTCGGCCATCAAGTCGGAGCCAATGGCAGACGAGTCGCATATTCGGGACCCCAGACCTTGTCCAGGCGTACGAATAGGTGTGAATGACAATGTCATCGACTTGGTCAAGACTTGGTTCTACAAAAATATCAGCAGAGCTTTCTTACGATACCTATGTCCACTTTTTGAACAAAATCCTTCAGGTTTATGGATCAACCCGTCTACCGGAATTCGAATTTCAAAACCTGATATTACTTTAAAAAGCGGTAAAGTAGTACGTAGCTGGACTCGAGGCATCGATTCTGGACTCACTTTATCTCAGAATTTGATTTATTTGACCCGTCGATCCGACGCTTAAACAAATATTCTTCCCATTCTACTACAGCGCGTTGGCCGATATCTCTGCATGCCAGAATTCAGGACGTGATTGCTGTGCAATGCCGTGACCACTTCAGATTCGTCTCAATCACACGAGCGACATGTTCGGCGTGTTTCTATCCTGCAACAGTTCAAACATAATCTACCTTTCACTGCTCGCCTTTCACCGCATTACTATTCTACTATTCTGCGCTGTGGAACGCGTGTTCTCCCTCAACGCGTCTGTCACGCACCAGTCACCGATCGAGGAAAGGTCGGTCGGTATAAAACAAACCATGGATCGGCCAAAAGAACACATACACTCTTGACCAAAGACCACCACCGTTGTTTCCTGTTCGGGTTCCTGTTGGCTACGTTCTTGTCCATCTTTACGTCGATATATAAAGCCTATGGGCCAACTGTCGGCCTCAATCTCAGCTGGGAAGCACCATCCTTCCTCGCAGACACCCTCCCCCGTCATACCGTCAAGGTCAATGTCACATTCGGCGTGGTAGCACTCCTAGACGAAGTTCTACCATCTTGGATGGCCGCGATGACCATCGAACCAACCTTCATTGAAATCGCCGAAGACCCTAGGGGTGCCGTACCGTTTGTCGAGCCGACAATGTTCACGCCGACTTCAACAACGGTTATAGAACACCAGACTAGTGACGAACCCTTGTCCAAGGTCATGCAAGTGGTGCTGACGCTGGAGATAGTAACGGCATTGGTGCTTTCGACATTCGCCGTCGCGGTGGTAGCTTGTGTGTTTGTGGTTAGGCGGGTGTCCAGACCAGCCAGTGGTCCCTTTTCCTCTACTGCTGCCTCCCGTCTCCCGCCTTTTTTGTCACTTGTCCAAGCTCTTGGGATTACTTCTTCGACCCGCTCGTCCTCCTTTCCGTCGTGGGAATGGCCATCACTTGTGGTCTCTTTGTTCTGCATAACCTTGACTCCGGCGTACCTCCATCCGCCCTCGACTTACCTCTCCCAACCATTTGATGATATATGTCAATATGTCGCAATCATGGCTATCCTTGCGATTGTTCCGACTGTATCGTTCATCCCATGGAGGAAGGTGCCTCGAGGCGGGGTGGTAGATATGCCCACGGCGGATTGTGTAGAGAACGACGCAGGTTCACTGCTAGTTTCAAATCACGAGGTGATTGTCATATACCATAATCTATCCTTCCGTTTCTCAGTGGTATACTTTCAGGTAAAGAGCAATATGGCATCCCTCCCATTTCGCAACCTCGCCGACTTTTCCCTGAATATTCCTCAGGCCCAGGTGAGCGTTCATTTAATCCCTTTGGTGTACCGACTACCATGTATGTGTTGTAGGACACATCCGTGACTACCGAGTCGATTTCGGAACAGGCCACCCTCAGCTTGTACGTCACGGTCCCGGCGCAGAACTCGATATCACGCGCCATGAATGGGGACATCGCTGTAGGCCATGATACCCTCGGCTCTGTAGGCTTTTATACTGGCTTAGCATCGAGCCTCGATATAAGTGCGAAGTGATCCCTCAACGCGTAGAGCACGTCGTTGCGTGAGCTTTATTCTACTAGTTGCAATTTTTTATGATTCTGACATTATTCTCAGCTAGTCTGCTCCCCGTCCCTTTGATGAATCGGCCAGTAAGAAATACCAATGAAACATGGAGATGACGAGGATGTGTACTACACAAACTACTACGTTGCCGCGATGGGTTGTTAGGGACGACCAACTGGTCACTGGGGAGGCTGGTGCGCTGACGAGTTTACCAGTCTTTCCTCTATCCCTGGCAGATGAGGAACGTTGGAGAACGGTAATGGTCGCCGGCCCATTACCGTTCTCCGAGGTCCCTCGGAGGGAGCGTTGACTGCCAGTAGTTGACGTGTCCTGTGCCGCTAACACCTCATCCCTCCGCGTGCATGACAAAATATGACATCCTTTGGCTTCCTCCTGCTTTTCCGCGTTTCTCGGTCGCCTCATCGTCAATGTGGACATTTGCTCAGGACTTCCGCAGGCTTGCTCTTCGCTTCCGAATTTCTTTACGATCTTTGATCATCGACTTGCATATCTATCTGTCGACATTCTACGCTCGTTCAACCTATCATTATTCATATCTATCATTCCTACGCCTTGGGACTTGCATATATATCCTTCGGCGTCTATCTTCATCCTATTATCATTACTATCTATCACTTCTATGCACCGTATACCTCACTTCTCTCTGGGATCCTTGGATTTTCTTTTTCTTTTTCTTTTTCTTTTTCTCTTTCATAAAACCCTCATCAATATCTAAGTTAGCTGTACAAGGGTTGGCAATGAGTACACACCTTGACTTTGCGTTGTTTGCATGTTCTACAACCACTTCGTGTCTTATGGTGCGGGTGAATTGGTAGCATAGTGAATGCTGTGGTCGAAAAAGCAACTCCAAATTGTGAACGATTCCAGCGTTAGCTCCGATCCCAATTAACCTTGAAATGACTCGGATGGATAAGTTCCTCGGTGGCGGTGCAAGGTGCCTTTCTCTTCTAGCCATGACCTCAGATGACGGACTCAGTATCCCGGGGCCACAAAGGACATCACAGGACAAAGGCATCATTCTTTCTTCTTTGTGTCACCAGACATTATGCTAATGAAGCGTCGACACAGCAACCCCCAAATGTCTCTAACCGTCCATCATTATACCAATGGCAACATCGACCAGGAATCTCTATTATTTACTGCTAGACGGCTCGCTCTCAAAGGGACCTGGCTCACGCCTCCATTTCTCCGTACCTTGCGCTTAAATTTTGATGCTCAATGGGAATATGCCATTTCCCCGCCAGTTTTCGATGCGGGAAAACATACTCGTCGGCCACTCAGAGACTGGGGCGATTTGGAGCAAGACGGAGACGAAGGAAAGGGGCTCGAAGAGCTTGAGGAATGGGTACCGTGGTCGCGAGAAGATCTACGTTCCCGGGTGCAGGAGTACAGGGACGTAGAGATGGAAGAAGCTGATACAGGATTTATCGTTACCGACGATGATGAAGAACAGCCATACGACCCTTCGAAACGACTCGTCCTGGACGCACATTTCGTTACCCCCAATGATGGTTCTGACACGAGGTCGAAACATCCTTCTATCTCGCCCTCGACCTTGCGGCGAAACGGCGTTCACCCTTTTCGGCGGTTGGCCGAAAGAGGAGAAAGCAATGCAGCCTCGACCTCCTCGAAACCAGGTTTAGAAGGTGAAGGAAATTTGAGCTTCATTGGAGACGCTGATAATGAGGGATTCGATGAAGCCGATACGGGATTCCACATAGACGAGGGTGAGATGGAGGAAGATATGAGCTTCGGTTTCGTCCTTTCCGAGGCAACTGGTATCTCCTTCACCTGGGGTGCTGATGTCCACAAAGTGGACGAGGATGAAATGAACACGGCATTCGTTGATGAACGTCCGTCTGCTGAAGACGAGGAGGAAGATGAGGCGTGTGTGGCATTAGACCTTCTTTTATCATCTCAAGAAAGCAAGGAGAAGGATTTCAATCTGCCACGTAGGGTTTCAGAAGCCTTACGTGGCAGAGAAGATAAAGCTGTCTTTGAGCATGGATGGTCGGCCGAAGCTGACACCGGATTTCATATCGAGGATCACGACGAGGATTACACGGACAGCCAATTTTTCCTCCCGTCCATTGATCATAGTCGATCCAACAATGAGGCGAGCACAGCTCACGTAGAGGGAGACAGAAACTCTTCATCTGTTGACGGGTCCTTCCCTGACGCACCCATTGAACCGCCAGATGAAAGCCCAGATATCCTGATGTTGGACGATGATGAAAACGAAGACGAAGACGCGAATACGGGGTTCGTCAACTTCAAAGCCAATCTGGATGCAGACGAAGAGGACGAAGAAGAAGACATCGACTCTCGGTTCATTCTGTCGGATGCAGACATACAATATCACAATGGCTCTATCAGTGAAATCCTGGATGCCGATGATTTCACTGTGCAGGATGTGAAAGAAGAAGAGGAGGGGGAAACAGAGAATCATGTCGAGGGCGAGTACGAAGAAGATAGGATCTCAGAATGGGTCACTGTCGTAGATGAAGACGATTCCAAAGTTCGCGATCCAAACGATGATGATTACGAGTATAAAGAACATCCCTCTAGGCTCATACCCATCGTATGTTATCTCCGCTCTCCTCCGCCTTCCCACTCATCATATTCATATACCAGCCTCAAACTATCATCTCGAAATTGCTTACATCGCCTGTCCATACTCCGCAACGCTTCTTGGAGAAGTATCAATCCCTCTCTGCCCGCGTTGACTCTCTGGGGTCTGGCCTGGGGTGGATAATCCCTGTCACCACTCCTGGTGGGGTAGTGCTCGTTGACGGACACGAGGCCCCTGGGCTTTGGACGCCCCGCTCCCTAGCAGCCTTTTGGTCTTTCCTGTGCGAGTCATTGCATAAGGAAACAGGGATGGGTGTGGCGTACGACTATTTTGGAGGGAATGGGTATTTTTTCAAGCTGTATCATGACGCGAGGCTCAGCGTGTTGTTGAGGGGACGGCTGGATGAGTGGGTTTGGAGGGCTGGGGACGAGGAGGGTGGTGTAAGGATGTTCCAAGGTTTGCGATTGTCGCTACTCGATGCGGTCAATGAGGAGGTCGGCGTCTGGTGAAATTGGCTCTATCTATATCTATTTTCTATGTTGAATTAGGTTAACCATCTGTCGGGTTTCCTCTGGCTATGTAGCTCGCTGGGTTGGTTCTACTCCCTCTGCATCATAACAGCAGATCTTCAGGACATCGGAATCGGCCATAGATCGCACGCACCCTGATGAAGAAGTTCTACAGGTGTCGTTCAGAGGAAAATAAAGTTGATGGCGATTAATGATCTAATAAAATTTTCTCACGGCAAACGTAGCAACTACCATAGCTGCCTTCAAATAACCGGGTGGGTCTGCTGGTGTAAAAGATCCCCTCTCAAGCGGGTTGTAGCCATGCCTAACGAAACTGCTCCCAGTCGTACTTGGAGTTCTACCTCTCCGGGGTGTACCCGAATTGGCAGATTTGCAAGCCAGAGAGCAAAATCGTCGATCATGACGCCTCACACGATGCAAAAACCTACGTTTTCGACTACAATGGTGGACTTCGATGGTTCGGCGTCAGAGTACCATTGAACGAATTTCCTCGTATCGACGTTCCACTGTATCACCAAACAGCTAGGGACCTGGGCTGGCAATGCATCCAAGTAAATCATGACAGATCCCACTCTCGATTCTTCGATACCCGTCCAGACGAGCTACCGCAGCTACCTAAGGAGACAATAGTCCCTCCTGATGGCGTCCCTGTCGTCAACTTGGATGGCCTCACTCATTATTCGCTGCCGGATTTCAGGCTTTTCTTGTTTCGAGTCAACGGCGAACTCTGTCTGCAAGTTCAGCACCGAAGTTCACCCTGACTCCAGCATTGATGAAGAACTGGTCAATTACCATTGTCTCCGCGACTCTCCTTACGTTCTCCCCTTGCGCGGAGTCACTAGCCAGCGCTACTTTACCGTCGATCCCCGGTGTCCTTCCTCAAAGGAGACCTTGACGGAATACTACTTCCGTTCATGGGTGTCCATTCTACTCTGTGGATTCATCGCGAATGGGATATGCATGAGAAGGAAATATTAACTGTCGAGGTCATTGACGCTGCATGCGACATCGAATCCCGTGGCATCTTCCTCAGTGATCTGAAGAGCGCAAACACTTTGTTAACGCCCACTGGACTCAAAATTATCGATCTGGACACCAAACTCATAACTTTCAAGGACTGGGGTCCGCATGAATTTCTCATTGATCGACCTAGAGCAAAGACTGCGAATGCGCTGAGTGCTACACTTTACAAGCTTTTCGCTGAACACGGTCCTGATCACGACGGTCCTCGTCCTAAGTCTTCCCCCAAAATCTGGTTGCCGGTTGAAACTTAGTCACATCAGTATTTGCTAGTTATCTAGTAATTCACCACACCTATGCCATAGTACTAGTATTATGGACATTCATATATCACAGAAAGTCTTTCCGCAATACTGACAGCCTTTTCGGGACCGAGAAAGGCTTTCCTAAAACAAACTTTTCGAGATTTTCTTTTTTGCTGTGATGTGCTAATATTGATGTCTTTTTGAGTCATGTCCTCCTGTAAGTACTTGTTACTTTAATGGTCCATTCAACGATCATTATCACCGGCGAAAGGTCTCTAGGTGAAACACTGTATAATTTGAAGTAGTGGGTGGACCGATTCCAGCTTTACTAAGCTTCAAGCTTCATTCGCCGTACGTTACTGTTAACAGTATTTCCATATATCAAATTCATTATACAGAGTATTACAGTGTCGGCGTACATTCTCAACAGTGGTTAGATCCTCCAATCTTTCAAACTACGCTTGACATCTGCCGGTCGGATAGCCTGACGAACAGGCTGCTTCACCATTTGAGCGGTACTAACAAATCCGAAAAAGTCGTATTTTGATCCATCCCCCTAAGCGCAATTGAGTACGATTCATTTGTGGGTAGTAATATCACATACGATCATATTATTGGGGAATCCGGGATCGAATGGGCGCGCACTTTCCAAGAATGCTATGTTTTCTTCCGTGAGGGTGATGTCCAATGCCTCGATATTGGCCTTCAAGTGCTCAACCTTCCTGCCGCCGATGGTGGGGAAGACATACGGCCCCTTTTGCATCACGTAGGCAATGGCCACTAAAAAGACTGAGAGAGCGGCAACCGACACAAGCGGAACACAAACCA
Organism: Guyanagaster necrorhizus; assembly: GCF_019112545.1. NCBI lineage: Eukaryota > Fungi > Basidiomycota > Agaricomycetes > Agaricales > Physalacriaceae > Guyanagaster > Guyanagaster necrorhizus. The sequence goes on from NW_025064897.1 coordinate 787,924, forward strand.
GCAGTGATGCTCTTGGCGCTAACTTCGTGAGTAACTACTTCCAGCGCATTGCACATGGCCTTTTCTTCTTCGCTGCGCTCCCACCTCTGCGTCACCATACTTTCTCGGCCCTTCTCACCTGTCGTGCATCGGCGTTCCTCTTCTTCGTCAGTTCGAAGGCGCTCGCCACACAGGACGTCCCACGGAGCAAGTGCGAGACCTATCAATCGTTTAGAGTGGAGAGATCGATTAGAAAAAGCGCATACATACCCAAAGAGCGAGCCATTGGTATGATCTCACGCTCGAAGGAGCGGTCCATGACATTCCAGTGGCCTTGGTAGATCACAAATGGCGTCTTTCCATGATCCCGGACGTACTGGTTGGCTTGAGCGACCACCCATGCTGGAGTGTCGGAATTCCCTTTTGGAGCGGAGTGATATGAGCATCAGGGTATATTCAGCCTCAGAGACACGTACTAGGTAGAGAACCTTGCCCTGTAGAACAAGATTGTGCAGACTATCCATCACCTCTTCAAGCGATGTATCCCAGTCCCACCAGTGGAGATAGAGGATATCAATATACGACGTGCGCAGCTGCTTCAGACTCGTAGTGGTGCTATTCTGAAGAGACTTGGCGTTGTTCCCGACGAAGTTGACTTTTTGCTTGATGTGGTCATTGCCTCCATGGTAGTTCATTGTGTACTAGCAGGAATGTCAGCGACGGCACAATGCGGAAAATATGGATGGACCTTTGTCATAATAATGAGCTGTTCACGAATACCACGTTGTTCGGCCCATTCTCCTATAAATCTTTCAGAATCACCGTCTTGGCTGCAGGAAGATTAGTAGGACAAAACCAATCGTAAAGAGAAACCTACTAGTTATTAGCGGAGTCGATAAAGTTTCTGCCCATGTCGAAATAAGCGTCCAACAGCTCGAAACTGGATTCCTTGTTCATGGTACCGAATGCTGCCCCCCACTTTTCCCCGATGCTCATACCCCCGAGCTGGATGGGAGATACTCGTATGCCTGCTCTAGAAGAAAGAACGCGGTATATACAGAGGCCAGTCGGAGGAGACGGTGCTGGTGGGAAAGACATGGCGGTCGTTGAGTGAGATGAACATAATTACATGAAATTAGGAGTCACATCCAGGACACGAAGAAATATTATCGGGTGTTTGAAATGCGACTTTTGGTGAATTATAGGTCCGTCTTTCGTGTCCTTGGCATGTATTGGAGAATATCCGTACTACAGTATACCCGGTTCAACTTTTCCCGATCGTCACTCGTTCTTACTTACCTTATATACATATATCACCTCCTGTCCCTACTCAATCACTATAAAGCCTTGCCATAGTTACCCATGTACCTCAGTCGTTTCACCATCGCTGCATCCAACTGAGGTGCATATACCCTACAGTGTTTGCTTACTATGTTACTCACTCTTGTTTGCAGTATGTACTTATATTCTCCTGTCATTAGGTTATGAGGCCCTGTTGCCTATAATTCAGTGTTCAAACCTCTTGTATGATGAGTGGGTATTCTGTGACTGACTCATCCACTCCCAAATCGTTCTCAATGTCCTTGACTCTTGTTAAATCGAGAATGATCGAGCATGATCGATCGTATGAAATCTAGTATACCGGACTCGGCATCAATCCGGAAAAGTCCGGAAACTTTGAGATGATCAAAGTACTCAAGTTAGTTCATTGTTGACTGAGCACAGAGACTCTGGGGCAGTGTAGGAACTTACTAGAATACTATATAAACACATCACTTATAGTATATAAGTAGCTAGAATTTTTCCAATATGAAGAAACTTGCTACAAACCCCAACTACAGTTGTGTAATACAACTCTTCTATACTCATCTACAACTCTTATCTCAATCCCAAACCTCAACAGATTATGGAATCCGACCCTACAAACATACATTGATGATATAACACACACAACCACTTGCTTTACACAACTTACACATTTTCTAGTCATACATTATGTTTACACCATCTGATTCCATTCCATCATTGTTATTTTGCTTTGGGCTCTTATGGGAAAACAATTGGATTATATAGAAGCATTGAGTGACAGATATACTATAAGAATGAGGTCTCATGAAGTATGCCAAAGGAGGAGAAGCAAGGCTAGTGCCTGCAGACTCCAAGAAATCAACAGAAGATGAAATAGAGAAAATGCAGAAATAGGACAAGGTGGACAGAAAAGCATAGACACAAATTGAGCTGATACTGAGTGATTCACAGATGATTCAAATTTCTGGAGCCATTACAACAGCTGATATGTGGAAGCAGCTGAAGTTAGTGAAAGAAGCTAGAAGGAAGTTGGGGATACTCTCATTTTGTTACTGTCTTTATAGGACAACTGCAGATGAATCTACTGATATTGTAGAGCATGTAACTGAAATGTGATGCATACAGAAGGAGTTAGACATACTCAGAAGTCATGTTTCAGATGATGACTTTCTTATGCTGCTGATAACTTCACTGTCTGAATCCTAGAACCAATTTATGACTGCATACCTTGGTTCTACAGAGAATAATCCAACTGTAACATCTCATGAATTTATAGCCATTATTTTAGAGGAAAACAGATGTCAATTGGAGAAGGCAGGAGGCAAGGAGAGTGCACTATATGGCCATAAGAGGAAAATTCCATGGAAAGTATTGAATTTGTCAAAGAGAAGTGATAATTCAGATGAAGATTCTTGCTGAAATTGCAAGAAACCTGAACATCAAGCAAAGGATTGCTGGTACAAAAGTGGCAGAACTGAAGAGAAAGGTTCAGGCAAACAAGAAGAAAGAAAGGTCAAACCAGATAAAGAAAATAAGTACTAATCAAGACTTGACAAATTCCTACTACAACTTGCAGACCAGTCTAAAATTTGCAAAGGATGATTGACTTGCAGACTCTGAAACTACACTGCACATCTGTAATAACATCCATTCATTCATAGACTTCACACTCTTGATGGAATTCTCAATCAGTGGGATAGGAAATCAGTCAGTTAAAGCCCTAGAATGAGAAGCAGTAGTTTTAGAAGCTACAGTGGACAAAAACACATTCATACATCATCTCAAAGACACTCCATATGCTCCAAATGCAATTAACAATCTCATATCTATTAGCTGACTTGATGATGCTGGACTGAAGGCCAAATTCTTCAATAGAGAAGTAACATTCCTTTATAACAGTGGTGCAGTGCTAGCAAAGAGAAAGAATGTAAATCAACTTTACCTCATGAAAATGTAAGCATAAATGAATCCAGAGAGGTCACATATTACTAAAGGAAGTGAAAACACTTAGAATTCATAGCATCTTCAATATGAGCATCTTGGAAAGAAGGGATTAAAGCAACTAGAGAAGGATGGTATCATTTCAGTTGACTAAGACTCACCATCATTATCCCAATGCAAGGCATGCATACTATCAATGAACAACAATCTACCAGTATGATAAGTAATCAATGAGTAGTAATATAATTAAAATATGCATCTCAGTCTTTACTCATAATAGTGATAAAAGACTGGGGTGTGAATAAAAGAAGACAGATGGAAGTAAGTATAGAAATAATCAAGCAGAAATGTATGAACTTATAAGTAAATTTAGAATGAATGGATCAGTAACCCAATAAATAGGCATATGGCTGAATCTGTTGAATGAAACACATAATACCTGACATAATCCTGACTATATTGTATACCATTCATTACAGACTCTTTTGTTTTTCTATATCCATAAACTTTATTCTGACAGTATATATACTATGTAGTTACTTCTGCAACCTCAGTTGTTTCACCTGTACTGTGCCAACTGAATTCTGATTATATTGTTCATCTTACATTAAGTTATGTGGCCTCATCCTAGCCTCTAAACCAGTTAAAGAGAACATGCAGTACAATTTACCTACAAGAGCAACTCAATACCCATAACTATTTATATGAATAACTGTAAACTCTAACCATGTTGACAATGAGCCTTTCTATTACTCAACTCTCCAAAGCCTTCCAGTTCAATAGAAAGAACCTTGCATTTTGGCAGGTTAAGATCACTGAAATTATCAGTGATAAAAGCTTATGGGGATATGTGCATGAGACAATTCTATATCCACCTACCACTGAGGCAACTATAGGCACAACATCAACTACTGTATCACTCCCATCAGATCTCACACTACTATACTTGTCCACACCATTGTATGATGAATGGAAATTCTATGACTCCCACATATGCTTGCATATCATTCTCAATGTCTCTGACTCTATTGAATTAGAGGTTAAAACAATGAGCACAGTAAAGAAGGCATAAGACTCACTAATAGACATCTATACTATTCCAAACAATATAGCACTATCTGAAGCTCAATAGATTCTTCAGAACACAGAGAATATAAAGAGTGCCAATATGAATGCTCACATCCAGGACCTCCACATAAAGCATACTGCTATTAATAACTTGTCTGAAACTGAACAGGAATTAACCAATAAAGATTTCCAAGGAATCATCATATGCTTCCTCTCTCACAGTGCAAACTAGCTCTTGATCATACCTTCTTTGTACTAATGCAAGACATCAGTTCATAAATGTTCAACTCACAATATTACAGATTGTTATTGGTCTGAGAGAGGAAAAGAGAGTTAGTTCCCTGACAATTTCAGAAGGAATAGATGGAATAACTAGGCAAATAACACAATATCCAGCATACAAGCAGTGACAGCTCTCAACATATTCCAGGCAAACATGACAATAGCCCATATTCTCTATTGCATTTATAGCACATATAACAATGAATGGTGATAAGACTAGCCAAGATGTGATGGTAAAGGAGGTGCTGCTCAAAGGAGATGTTACAGTATTCACTAGAGAGGATAATACCACATATACTCATCAGGCCAGAGATGAGCTGAGTGATGAGGAGATGCTGCATCTTGAAGATGTCAATAGCAACTCAGATGACTCAGATTAATTTGAGATAATCTGTTTACTAACCAATTCAGATTTTGAGGAGATTACTACCTCATCTATTTTAGAGTTTGATATACTTGATCTTAAGGAGATTGATAATAAAGCTCTGAATCTGGATCTCAGCCTCTTTGAGGTAAAGAAATTTATGTGATACACCTGTGACATACAAAGCATATGTATCAACAATGTTCAAGAGATAGAAACCAATCAAATCACTGCACTTTATGGATTCACAGGCTAGCAACCACTTTATAAAGGACTGAAAGAGTTTCACAGAGTATGCAGTACAGCTATTTCATGCTGGCTTCTTAGCAAAGCAGCTAGAGACCAGATTTGCAATTCTGAGAGTGGAAACAGCTAATAAACTATTCTGTTATATTAGATCTGCTCAGCATGTGATCCTATATATGTGATAAACTGATGCTGTATCATATTCATAGAGTCATATCAGAGTCTACTTCTTTGTGTAGTTGGTATGTGTCAAGGCTCTAGAATAGCTAAGCTCAAGAGAAGAGAAGTACAGAATAAACTTATAGCTCAAAGCTAGACTACTACAGTGAAAGCTACCCTACTTATATACTGTCTGGATCATGATAAATATAATAGCTGCCTATTGTACTATTCTGTGCTATGCTGCTTGTTCTGCCTGGTCATTGGAGAGTAGACAATAGAGTGTTGTCCATGGGTGAAGTGACCAAGTACAATGGCACTTGCCTGTCTGTTGTGATTACATAATCTCTCTACACCTACAGGTAGTTGCTCAAGATAAGAAAAAATCATAACATCATCCCTCTACTAAGACCATCATTCTGATGGGTTAATTAATGAAAATTTTATAGTCACATATAGCATCATCTGCATTTATATCATATTCATATATCTATTGGTTAGATTCTGGTCTATAACCCTTTCACTTAACCAAGTAGTAGACAACAGTTCAGATGCTCCCATTATGTGCCTGAACCTTCTGTAGTTTATGGTCAAAAATCTACTCTACCTCATAATGTTCTTTGTTTTTGATCAAATTGGGCTCTGAAGAAGGAGAGGTTTTCTGGTTAGGAAAGGTGGATGTGACATAAGAAGTAAGGAGTGTTTCATTGAAAACTGGGTGAACATGCCAGAAATCAGGTAGTTTTAGATGGTATGTGGAGGTACTGACTTTTGTCAGAATCAAAAATGGTTCAGTGCATTTGTCAGCAAGTTTACATTTCAGATGAGGAAAGTGAAGATTGGTGGTGTCTAGTCAGACCTTATCATTGATAGAATAGTCATGCAAAAGTCAGTGGTGTTTATCATATTGTGTTGAGATAGCAATCTCAAGCAAGTATAAGAATATACTTGAAGATACAATGCCAGTCAGTGGCAGCTGACTTAGATCATGATCCAGACTTATTTAGTATTTTGTAGAAAGATCTCAAAGTAGTACAGAATGTATTTAAGTAGAACATCTCTCTCTTGAGAAGCTAATTCTAATCCTCTGTATATTATTCTGCTCTCTACTTACAACAGATTATAGGCTTTAGCTATAACTGAACTTATATCACTACTCACTTTGCACTCTTTTGTACTTTACATACACATATAGGATCATATAGATAGTCAGTCCATATACAGAATTGATTCCCTTAAGAGCCCAGAAAATTACCTGACATGAAAAATCAAGATGATTGATATCCTAACTGATTTAGAACTAATTGATTATGCAGATGAAAGCACTCTGGCCCTAGCAGACATGACACTAGTGGCAGATTGGAAGAAGAGTGATAGAAAAGCTTTTTTGACAATAAGATTATGGGTTTCAGATGGTCTGCTGATATATATTGCTGGTTCAAAGACTTCAGCAAAAGCCTGGGAAGCTCTGAAAGATATGTATGAGTCCAGGGGACCTATGAGAATTGTCTTTGTCAGAAGGAAATTCTTCAGAGCTCAGTGTAAAGAAGAAGGAAACATAGAGGAGCATATTAAGACTATAAGGTCCCATCAGAAGGAGCTGGCATCCTTTAAGCAGAAAGTTGAGAAGAAAGACTTCTCTATTACACTGCTTATATCACTACTGGAATCATGGAATTCATTCATCCCATCAGTGAATACTGCTGACTTGAAAGATTCTTACAAGTTGATTTTCTGAATTCTTCAAGAAGACATTCAATTAAAGAAAAAGACTTCTGATCAGACTATGACACTTGCAGCATATGGCAAGAAGTCCAATCTGAAAGTCACATGTTACAGATATGAGAAAACTGGTTACATCAGAATAAATTGCTCAAATAGGAAGAAGAATTTCAGAAAGTCATAGAAAGAGAAGAGAAGGGGCTAGACTCAGGCATATATTGCCAAATCAGACTCAGAAGAAGATGACTATGCATTTTGTGCAATGGATGTTGCACTTACCTCACTCTCAGGAGTATCATAGCTAGAGGACTTTGGCACTATCAGACATATAGTTAAAAATAGATTATATTTTTCTGACTATGTTGAGACCCCAGGACATAAAGTTATTGGTGTAAGCAAATCCAAAAGCTTAGAAAGAGAAACTGTTAAGATTAAAATAGTTGAAGGAGAAAAGATCACTCCAGTCACACTAAAGAAGTGTATTCACTGTCCTGACACACCATTCAATCTTATATCACTAGAGTGCATCACTGATGCTAGATTTGAACTCAAATTTAAAGAATCCAGAATAAATATTATTTCACCATATAGCAAGATAATTGGCCATGGAGATAAAATATCAAAGCTGTATAGCCTTGATATCTGTTAAGCCTAAATTCCATGTGACAATCAACACATGATAAACAGTTTGGTATCTCACACTTCGGGTATGTCCGACTGAGTTCACTGATGTGATGAGAGTGTTGTGGGGTCAAGGCATTGCAAGTAGCAGGAGCTCGAGATAAGATGGTGAAGTAAAACTTTAGTTCGAGACTGGGGTATTACAGTGAGAACTAAGCTACTTAAATACTGTTCTGTTATCACATTATAAATAACTGTTCACAAAAGATATTGTCTGCTGTAGAGCTGTTTCCCCTACCATTG
>NW_025064897.1:796011-803785 GCF_019112545.1 Guyanagaster necrorhizus
ACTTGGGCTGCTGAGCTAAGCGTTCCCATGGTCATAAGCACTGGCAAGTGCCCTGACTAAGCAAAGATAGGGGTCACTTCTGAGGAAAAAGAAAAAAAAATAGAGGAAAAATAGGAAAAATTGTAACATTACTCCCTCCTTAAGACCATCGTTCCAATGGTTAAGTTAGGGTAGACCCCCTCCCTTGGAAGGAGATGGCTGATCTGCTGGATGCGTTTGTCGGTTTCCAGGTTTATAAAGACTTTGACCGCTGTTGTCATTATTTGCTTCTCGCAGGATCTCGAACTGTGAAAGCAGTGCATTGGTCATTTGTTTGGTTGTTATGTCATGACTTTTGATTTGTCCCAGGCTGCCTGTGGACCCATCGTGTACATCTGTCTCATTGCTTCTCATTGTATGTCCCATTGTGACTTTGTTGTTTTGCAGTTTGTAGTCATGAATTGCTTCTTCTGCATTTATATATTTTTCGTTAACCCACTGGTTTGACTCTGGCCTGTATCCTTTCCAACTGACCAAGTAGTCGATGGTTGTTTTCATCCCTCCACCGCGTGCCTTAATCTTTCATGTTTTATGGTTTAGCATCTCATTGACTTCGTAGTGTTCTTTGTCGTCAATGAGTTCTGGTGGAGGCGGAGGTGGTCGTTCTTGGTTTGGAAAGGCTGGTGCCACATATGGTGTTAATAATGTTTCATTGAAAACATTATGAATTTTCCAAGTTGCTGAGAGCTGCAACTTATATATGGATTTGCTGATTTTTGTGATGACTTTGAATGGGCCTGTTCGTTTATCTGCCAGTTTTTGCTTTGGTCTTGGCAGGTGAAGATTTGTAGTATCCAACCAAACTTTGTCATTGGTTGAATACTCATGTGCTGCCTGGTGATGCTTGTTATACTGCTTTTTCATGGTTAAAGCAGCTTTTTCGAGAGCGGTCTTTGTTTCTTCGTGGATTTTTGTTATTGTCCTTGCAAAGTCTGTTGAGGCTGGTGTTGTTGTGTGGAGCTGTCCCGTTTGCGCAACTGGTGGGTTCCGTCTATAATTCACAAAGAACGGTGTTTTACCTGTTGCGGAGTGAATTCTGTTGTTGTGTTGGAATGCTGCTAGCGCTAGCCATTCTGTCCAGTCGTCTTGATGGTAACTGATGAAAAGTCATAAATACTTTTCAATTTCTTAGTTGGCCCATTCCGTTTGGCCATCTGTCTGAGGGTGATATGCCATGGAGGCATTCTTTTTGATATTGAGGAGGTGATACAAATCGTCTAGGAATTTGGAGACGAATTGTGGTCCCCTGTCTGAAATGACCACTTGTGGCATGCCATACTTGGCATACACCTCATCTCATAGTATTTTCACCCATCCCTCAGATGTCAATTCTGTGGAACAGGTGATCAGAATGATCGCCTTCAAGAAGCGATCGACTATGACGATGATTGTGTCATAGCCATCACTTTCAGGAAGTCTGGTTATCATATCCACCGAAATGTGGGTCCATGGTGATGAAAGGACCTCATTCAGGTGGAGCGGCACTGCCCTGGGTTGTGTTGAAGTCTTGCCTTGCTGACAAGCCTCGCAAGCTTTGACATATCGGGTGATATCATAGTCTATTTTGGGCCACCAATACTCCCGTAGTACTAGTTCCTTGGTCTTTGCGATGCCAGGGTGTCCGGCAGTTGCATGATCATGGCATATCACGATGATATCACTGCAAAGCTTTTGATCCCTTGGGATGTAGATCCGTCTATTGTATTGGATCATTCTCCCTTCCTTTTTCAGCCTCTGTTCATGATTGAGTGATGGGGCGATTCTTTGATCCCACTTGTGTGGATCTCTGGTGGCGCTTTTGATGCGTTCATGCACCTCCTCTTCTGTTGGCATAACCATTGCTCGGAAGTGTTCCGGTTGTAGTAAAACTACTTCCTTATTGTCGTCTCCCCCTTGGTTGTGATCCGCCCTGTGGCTGAGGAAGTCAGCCTTCTTGTTTGCGACACCAGCCTTGTGGTGTAGCATATATTCATATTGTGATAGTTCTGTGACCCATCGGGCTTGTCTGTGATTAAGCTTTTGAGGTTGTTGGAAGTAATGTAGATTCTGGTGGTCAGTCCAGATTTCGAAAATCTGGACTGCTCCAATGAGATAATGTTGCCACTCAGCCAGAGCGAGCATTATAGTGAGGAGTTCCTTGTCATAGATTTCATAGTTGTGCTCAGTCACTGTGAGTGATTTTGATATGAAGGCGACTGGTTGCCATCTGCCATCTTGTTCCTGTGAAAGTATGGCCCCAACTGCACCTTCACTTGAGTCGGCTTCCACCCGGAACTTCCCATCCTGGCTTGGTATGGCCAGAATGACGTCTTTGGCTAATCGGCATTTAAGGTCATTAAATGCCGCCTGTTGGGAAATTCCCCAGGTCCATGGGGAATTTCCGGTTAATTGTGTCATTGGCCAAACTATTTTGCTGTAGTCACAGATGAACTGGTGGTAGAAGTTGGTGAATCTGAGAAATGATTGCAATTCCTTCTTCTTTGTTGGTTCCGGCCATTCAGTGACTCCTGCTATCTTGATTGGGTCCATCCTGATACTTCCTTCACTGATGATGACTCTGAGGTATTCGGTCTCCAATACCTCGAATTTGCATTTTTTGGCCTTGAGAAAGAGTCGATGCTTCCTCATCAAGGATAGGACTTGGCGTACCAATCGTCTGTGTTCTTCTTTGGTTTTGGACATGATTAGAATATCATCCAGATAGATTGTGACCTTCCTGGTGGCGATGAGATCTTTGAAGATATCATTCATCATCCACTGGAAGGTTGCTGGTGAGTTAGTTAGGCTGAAGAACATTACTGTCAACTCGAACAAACCACGGTTTGTTCGAAAAGCAGCTTTCTACTCGTTGCCTTCTTTGATACGCATATTATTGTACCCCCACCGAACGTCTAGTTTGGTGTAGTATCTTGCCCCTTGGAGTTTGTCCATTAGCTCTGAGATTAAAGGAAGAGGATAACAATTTTTAATCATCATTTCATTGAGTTTCCGGTAATCTTGGACTGGTCAGAGCTTTCCATCCTTCTTTTTGATGAAGAAGAAGGGTGATGCCATCGGTGACTTCGATGGACAGATCTGTCTACTGGATAAGTTTTCTTCTAAGAACTTGTCTAGTTCTTGTTGTTTGTTATTGCTAAGTGGGTAACACTTGCAATCTAAGTTGGCATTAGCGTTTGGGGTTAATTCAATGGCATGGTCCTAGGGTTTTGGATCGGGTAGTTCATCGAAGCTCTCTTTTTCAAATAAATCCCGATAATCATGTGCCCATGTGGGTACCATTTCCTCAAATGTTTTTTCCTCCTTTGCCATGTTAGCCTTGGCTGCTAGGTCATTGGCATGGTGCACTGCCCATATATCAATGGCCCTTTGTAGATTGATGGCGAGTATCGTTTCGCCATCTTCCATCTCCTCATCCCACCGGTCTTCAGGATCTTCATCCGATAATTCGAAAGGGATCCTTCGGCAATGACATTGAGCGAAGATGATCCGTCCGGTTTTCCAATTGATTAGTGGATTATGCCTGATTAGCCAATCATGGCCAAGAAATACCTCTCTGGTTCCTAGATCTGTTACTGCTAGGTTGATTTGTTCCGAGTGATCGCCGATAGTAAGCCTAAGCTCTATGTATTTGGTGATCGATCCTGCTTGGTTCTTTGTTCCATCTGCGTTATAGACGGGTATTGGGGCTGCTGTTGCCCATATAGGTAATTGGTGCTTGGTGATGAAAGCTCGATTGATGGAACTTCCCATGCAGCTGCTGTCGATCAGAGCAGTGACTGTATGGGTAGATCGAGACGTTAATGTCTCGATCTGTGCCTTGGTGATTAGATCCTGCCCTACAGTCTTAGTTCGATGAATGAACTTTTGTGGTCCACATAATTCATCGAGCCATTCGAGTGCTTGGCACCTCTCCACCTTTTGCATTCCTGTGATCATATCATCGATTACTTCCTCGATGCGGGTCTTGTGTACCCAATTTTTGAGTATGGCTTTTGCCGCTTCTTCATTCTTGGCATTCTTGATGGCCTGCCAAGTCCACTCAGTGTCAAATGGTTTGAGCCAGGCTGTGGGATTCTCTACCCCTTTTTGGCCCAAAGGCAGTTGAGTCTGTTTTGATTTTTTAGTTTGATGAACAGAAGAAAAGGACATACCTTTGGGGCTCTCTGCCTCTCTTCAGCCCTTCATCGGTGCTTGAGTCATAGAGATCGGTTCCTTGGGTGATTCTGAGTTCTGAGTAATGAGGTCAGATATATTTGAATGCATGCATAATTTAGATATAGGTGGTAATACTAAAGAAGATAAAATGTCAGTCTGTCCAGCAGATTGTGACCTGTTACTTGTTTCCTTAGCCGAGGCAGTCGAATTGCCTACTGCTCAGCCCTGTCTTTTACCTCCTCGGGTTTGTCATCATCCCCAAGGTCCTGAGCTTCCTTTGTTAGCTCTGCAATCTGTGCCCTGATGTCCTCACATGTGTGTTTATTCTTCTTCTCCAGGCAGTTCTGTGCCATATGGCCTGGTTGGCCACAGTTGAAGCACTTCCCCTCCTTCTTGAGATGATCCACATCTATCTGCTTACCCTTTCCAGTACTTGGGCCCTTACCGGTTCGCTTTCCATTGTTTTGGGAAGTTGAGGCTGAGCCGCTGGGCCTGACGGACGTGGTTGCATGGGAGGTGGAGGGCTTTGAGCCCTGTCCCTGGTACCTGTGTTGGTCCCACAGGTTTGTCGCCTCTGCCTTCTGCCGCTGCCATTCTTGCCATATTAGGATGATTCGGGACTTCCAATCATCGCAGCCGACTGGCATGCTATGGCCGAGGTCTGAGATAGTCTTGAGGTAATGAGGCGGTATTCCCTGCTTTATGTATTTGATCATTCATCCCGAGTCAGCTACATCTTCTCAGATTCCGGTGAGTTTTTCGAGTCGTTCTAATTTGTCGAAGTAGTTGGGTGCCGCCTTGTCACCCATCCTGTACTCTTTCATCTTGGCCTTATAGACTTCTCGGACCGCTGGGTCCATGAATTTGTCATGGATCATCTGTTTCAGTACTGCCTAGACAGGGTATCAATTGTGTTGTCAAGTGGTCGACCAGAAGTTAGGGGCTAGTAGTACCCACCATACTTTTGCCTTATCTTCAAAGTAGGTGGTGGTGTAGTTCACCTTGTACATGTCGTGAAGGAAGTACGAGGCGAAGACTTGGAAATATTGGTCGCAGTCCATAAGAAATCGGTCAATATCATCGGATGCTCCTTTGAAAGGAAGGGGCTCCTGCCCAAGTGTCGGTCTGACATTTAGTATATGTGCCTTCGGATCAAGAGGCGACATCGGATTTGGGAGTTCCCCTCCAGGGGAACCCACCCAATCCATTGGGGGCCCCAGAAAGGAGTGCAGAGAGCCATCATTGGTGACGGGACTCCTCAGAATCGGCGGTCCTTCCTTCTTGACGATTTGTCCATCTTTGATGGTCCACCCCTGCGCTATTGCCTCAGAGTCATCCTTCTTCTTGTCAGCTGGTGCCGACCCAGTTGTCTCATCTGGAGGTGGCTGTCCCTCTAGCAATCGGCTTCCAGTGCCAGTCCAGGGATTTGGGTGATGAATTCTCGGCTGTGCATAGGACCTAGTCAGCCGAGATGCCATGCTGCGGACAGCCGATATGGTGAGTGAATATCTTGATGTTGCCGTTTGGATCGACGATGCTGTGTTTGCCATTTTGGGTGGCATAACACTTGGGGTCCATGGCATTAGGGCCTGCCTCTTTCTGAACCTTGATCAATATAGTGGCATCGCCATCATCTGATAGTGTAAGAACCACTGATTGAAATTAAAGATAGTCCACTCAGTTACAGCATACTGTAAAATCTCCTCCCATTCAACGGGATCAGCAGTGGTGTACCTTTGTCCCAGAGACGATCGTAGCCAGAGATCGTCCCGCTATAACTCGGCTACCTGCTCCTGGTATAACCGAATAAATTCCTCCTCCTGCACCTCTCGTTCTCGTCATCTCTTTTCTTGTTCTTGGCGCGTGGTTATGCTGATGATACTTCTCCACTCAAGGATGGGGTCCACTACTTGGCCTCCTTGGTCCTTCTCCTCGGTCTTGTCATCCTCTTTGGCCCCCTTGTCGGTGGTCCCCTCGAGGAGGGAACTGCCTTGCGGGCTGTAGGTGTTCAGGGTGGGGAGGTCCGGGCTGAGTACTTGACTCAGCATCATTGGGTCCAGGTCGAGGAGTAGGCTCCTGGTCGAGCTGCTCCTCTTCTTCTGCTGTTGGTGCCACTGCTCGGCGATACCAGTGGAAGTTTCTGTAGAAGCAGGGGTGAAGGAAGAGGGTGGCGATTGGCCCGTCAAGGACCCTTTTGAGGTCCCTGGTGGGGTCAATATATTCATCGTTGCCCCCAATGGATCTGAGGTCCAATGGTATTCCATCTTCCCGGATGGGGATATTGTCAGTCTCAGCGATGGTGTCAGTCCCATATGATAATGGGCAGTCGTCGTTGAGGAGTGCCGGCTCCCTGCAGTGGTAGTCATCTGCATGGACGATTCTGGCTGATCTGGTCCAGGGATCGGGCTCACTGATGAGAGTGGCCAGTTCCCAGAATGGAGAGTCAGGAGTGCCGATTGTTGTATCGAGGTAGTTGGCAAGGGAGTGGGGGGTCAGCCGTATTGGGTTTAGTACTATTGGACCATGCCTTGGTAGGTGTGTGGCTCCTTCTCGGTCTTGCTCCAGTCTACTGGCTGCTCTTGACGCTGCTTGCCAGTACTGAACCTCATCCCTGTTGGTGTCATCGAAGAAAGGGTCAGGACTACTGACCCTTGTTCCTCTCCTGCTACTCCTCGTTGATGAGGAGTGTTGGGACTGGTGCCTGCTGGCACCTCTGTTGTCTGGAGCCATCTGAATGGCATCCAGGGAGTCTCTAGCCTGGCACCCAATTCCAGATTGGGCAATGGTTGTTCTTGATGCAGAGAGACTGCACTCGGTGGTGGGGACAGGGGTGTTGGGTCGGGTTCGTCGAAACCCTGTAGCCCAAGGGTTTTCAGGGTCTTGGACGATTGCCAACAGGAGTCTTGGGGGATATTCATGTCACCGCTGCTGACTCTCTTCTTCTCCAGAACGCCTTTGAGTCAAGCTTTCAGGCTTGTCTTCTGTTTCTTCAGGGTGTCGGACGGAGTTTTGGACAGAGGGAGGGATGTCATGGAGGGGGAGGTCTGGTATGACATTTCAGAGGATTGTACGGATGCGCTGGAATTCTTGATAGTATCAGATGGCCCAGGCGGTAATGGATTGGTGTCCACGGCACAGCTGTATGATCACCAACAAACCGATCAGGGTTCCAATGATAGAAGCTAGGAGTTCGAAGAACTCGTGTGTAAAGTTTGGATCAGATGGATTTAGAGCAGGGGGCATTCAGTTTCTCAGCACAAATAGGCTTGAGAAAAGAAAGCGAGCAGTCTCGAACTAATTATTAAGCTCAAATTCCATGTGACAATCAACACGTGATAAACAGTTCAGTACCTCGCACTTTGGGTATGTCCAACTGAGTTCACTGATGTGATGAGAGTGTTGTGGGGTCAAGGCATTGCAAGTAGCAGGAGCTCAAGATAAGATAGTGAAGTAAAACTTTAGTTTGAGACTGGGGTATTACAGCAAGAACTAAGCTACTTAAATACTGTTCTGTTATCACATTATAAATAACTGTTCACAAAAGATATTGTCTGCTGTAGAGCTGTTTCCCCTACCATTG